>NC_090232.1:4633161-4933161 GCF_024489055.1 Chanodichthys erythropterus | reverse complement strand
ACCAATCGCCCTGGCGCACTAGTTTCAGGAGTGTAGAATGAGTGAGCATCCTGAACTTGTACTTCCTTAAGTATTTGTTCAGTGCACGCAGATCTAATATGGGACGAAGAGCTTGAGTCCCTTTCTTTGGGACGAGGAAGTATCTCGAGTAAAACCCGCTGTGGCTCTGCTCGGTTGGGACCACTCTTATCGCTTTTTTGTTTAACAGAGAGGAAATTTCCTCCTGAAGAACATGCTTTAAGTCTCCCCGCACCTGAGAATGAATTATCCCTTTGAAATGCGGGGGGGAAGCGGCAAACTGCAGTCTGTACCCGAATTGTATCGTTTTTAATACCCAGCGGGACTGTGTGCATTCTCGCCAACTGTTTATTTGCAGCGTTCTGGTGCCATCGTGTGGCTGAGCGGTGGACGAGTTTGGGGTCTGTGCTGCGCATGCGTGGGGACTTAGCGCTTGGACAGAGTTTAAGCGGCTCATCACCTCTAAGGGGGCAAAAACTCCCCGAGGTGACGTTGTATTGTGTTCTGTTAATATGTTTTGCAACATTTTTTTGGGGAATTGTGTTTTGCAACATATTCTGGGAATACAGTGAAAACTTTATTGAGTTCTGAACATGAAAAGTGCTTGTGACTTGTGGGTTGGTGTGCACCACTGCACCATCTCTTGTCCTTCTCACTGCTGTGCTTCCCCTGGCCCAACCGGGCTCTGTTTTCCACACAGAACATCTGGGAACTTCGAAACTCGTCCCTTGTCGAACGCTGAACATTTGGGGGTCGGGAGCTCGCGAACAGGGGGGCTGTGGGCTCCTTTCCCCGGGGAAGACCCCATCAAACTGCCTTCTTCCTCCTCGCTCCCTGAGCGTGGGATTGAGGATGAGGTTGAGGAGCTGGTTGAACCGACTGAGCCGTAGCAGGCGGGAAGCTCTTTCTAGGCCAGGCAGTTCTCTGTTCTGGGACTCCGCTGTGACCCGCTGCATTCACATTCGGTCTCTGTCGCCTTGGAATGCGATAGCTGGGGGGTGGGCGGGCCGTAACTTGAGCGAAGGTCTGCCGAGGTGGCTGAGGGGGTGCAGTCTGCGTCTTCCTAGGCAAACAGAGCTGCAAAGCCTCATCGTCTCTTTTCTTTTCCTCGCATCTCTTTTGCATCAGCGTCAGAGCCGAGCCGAAGATGCCATCTGCGACGACCGGTGCGTCCAGGATGGCTTCTTTTTCCCTGTCAGAGAGATTTGCCAAATTAAGCCAACGTCCTCTCTCTTGAATGACCATTGTGGCCATGGGCTTGCCCGCGGCCTGCACCGCGCATCTCTGAAGACGGAGAGAAGATCGGTAACTACACAGATCTCCTCCCAGTGCGTCTGACCTGGCGTGGTCGACGCTTCGTCCTGCAGTTCCGCTTGGTACGCGGTCAGCATTGAGATAGCGTTCAGAGCCCTGACAGAGAGAGCGACTGCCCTATAAGCGCGTTCCGTCATGCTCGACTGGAAACGGTCCGCTTTGGATGGCAATGTCGGATTCGCAGCCGCTGTGTGCTTTGGATGCAGATGCGCAGCGACTAATGGCTCCATGGGGGGCATTCGGAGAAGTCCTACTTTCTCCATTCCCTCCACATCGAGAGCGGATCCTCCCTGCACGGGCAATTTGCTGGTGAACGGTTTGTCCTTCCAGGTGATAGCCACCTCCTCCAGGAGCTCTGGAAACACATGAAGGAGCTGCCGTGCTGCCCGTTTCGCACTCGGCAGCCTTCTTGCCCCTCGTAGCGAGACTTTGCAGTCTCCGCTACCACGGTCGGCCATGGAATGTTTAGTTTCTCTGCAGCGCGTTTGCACACATCTTGCAGATCAACACTGAGAAGCGGGGGATGGTGCCCCGCCTGCGTCTTCCGTGGGTCCCGCCGTGGCGAGGGGTATTACCGAGTGCGCAGGGGGAAGGAAAGGGAGTCCTCGAAATCCTCCTCTTCCTCAGAGAGGAGGTAATCCGATTGTCCCTCTTCCTCGAAATCGAGCGCGTCCTCCTCATCATCCGTACTGAGCACGTTGGGCAGAGGGACGCAAACATCGAGCTGTTCACCCCAAGATAAAGCTGCCGTGGTGGGCAGCTCTACAGGAATGGGTACCTGTGGAGTGGTAGCTGGAACAGGGCTAGGTGACATGAGGGGATCCTGGCCTGACAGACTAGCTTGGCGTGCTAGTCTGCGACGAAGGCTCTTCATTGTGAAGCGTGCGCAATGTTCACAGGAACCTGGGTTATCGATCGCCAGTTGAGCATGTTTCAGCCCAAGACATGCAGAGCAGACCTGGTGTGTGTCTTTGCATGAGATTTTGTTCCCGCATGAACAAAGTCGCACAGCATCTCCCTCACTAGCCGGAACAGCCTGCATTGCTGCAGCCATCGTATTAACGAACAATCCTTGCAATCGAAGGAGTCAGGCGAAGGATGGCTTGGTGGCCAGTCGTTCGTCCAGGAGTTCGTAGGCTTCTGGTGTGAAGCGAGAAGAGGTTTTTGAATGTCTTAGTGACGTTGTGTCGCTCCTTTTATACTAAGGGTGGGGAAGCCACTCCCTGACACGACGTCACGTCTGCCAGCCAATTGGGGCTGGCTTAATGTAATAGAGCTTCTGACGAATACGCGGAAGGGGCGTATCCCACAGTGAGACACCGAAACGTATGCTTGAAAGAGAACACTGAATTAAAGAGAAGGTTTCCATTCAAATACAAGCATATGCTGATCAATTGATAGTCAGCGCTGGAAAAACAGAGGGCAGTCCTCACAGAGGAGATTTAGAAGGTCTATTTTATAGTTTAGAGAGACATGCACTGTCATTCAGTCATCTTTCATCTCATACATGAAAAGAGTTCTCATGTCCGTCAGGAGGGAAAGGGATTATGCATGAAGCCCAAATATAAAACCCTCAAACACAAGCCTGTCGATCTCAATTAAAGACATGGATTTCACTGTATGTCTGTCATCTTATCTTATGCCTATATTTATAAAATCACACAAAGACAGCATATAGTTAGTTCACTTGTTTTGTCCTCAATTACCATAGTGCTGTAATTATCGGAAGGCCTCCATATGCAGCTGCTTCAGGGGGCTGTTATGCAGTACCATCATTCATCCTCTCCACTGCCCTGACTATACATCAATGTATCAGCACAGGGACAAATTTAGACTCACTTCATTTCAAAAGACCTAGGATAGTCCTGTTTCCATGATACGGCTCCTTTAAGAGCTGCTAAACTGCATCCAAACACTTTATGGGGAATCGTTTGACACAAATCACTGCATTTCTCATGAAGATTTCCTTTTGTAACTTTATGATTGAGTGAAACCGTGATGTGTGTGAATTTCTAGCTTTTCAGACTCATACCTCAACAATCCAAATCCTTTTTTCTTTGTCTTTTTTTCAGGGTCTTCGGGTTCATCCTTCTTTTTACTCTTTTTCTCTTTCTTTCTTTTGGTTTTCTTTTTCTTTACTTTCTTGTCATCATCCAGTTCCTGGCGAGAGGAGCCGCTGGCAGGCGTGTCTCTTCCAGAGTCTTCCTCAGAGTCATCTGTTGGTGAAGAACAAAGACACAGACATGAGCAAACTCCTAATGTGATCTAATCATAAGGAATCAAACGAACCAGACTCTCGCTTGTCAGTAAATGATGAAGAAAGTCTTTCTTTTCGGTGTATTTACCTGGAAGTCAAATCCAGATGGGACTTTTAGCAAACGTAAAGTCATATGCATTAAAAAATTACACATTCTAACAATTAAATAAATTGCATATTCAATGTATTTAATTGTTTATTAAATATAACAATTAAAAAAATAATAAATATTTGAAAATAAAACTAATCAAACAGAAAAAAATAAAGAGCTTAAAAGGTTAGTTCACCCAAAAAGACCTTTGTTCATCTTCGGAACACATATTAAGATATTTTTGATGAAATCTGAGAGTTTTTTTGTCTATGTAAACACGGAAGTGCCGAACTGTGATCACTGCGTCAACAGCGTAGGAGACTGACAGGGAAGAGGACAAATTGTTGAAAAAAGTCATTATTTTTGTTTTGTTTTTGCTAACAAAAAGTATTCTTGTTGCTTCATAATATTAAGGATGAACCACTGTAGTCACGTTAACCATTTCAACAATGTCTTCATTACTTCTCTGGACCTTGAATGTGGTAAATTCATTGCTTTCTATGGGAGATAAAAAAAACCTCGGATTCAATCAAAAAGATCTTAATTTGTGTTATGAAGATGAACGAAGGTCTTACGGGTGTGGAACGACATGAGGGTGAGTAATTATTGACATAAATTTCATTTTTGGCTGAACTAACCCAATTAATTATTTTCAATTATTTAAAGTGTTTATTAAAAGCAATGTCATATTTCACAAAAAAAAAAAATATATATATATACTTTTTCTTGCATTTGCGATTTTTTCACCAAATTCTTGTTACCATAAACTGTAATGTGAACAAAAAAGATACTTTTTAGTACTATTGTTTTAATGTTAAATATTTGCACATCATAGCATAGCATGGCATAGTATTTGCTGTACTTCCCTTAATTTATATATAAAAAATAATAAATAATATTTGCATCCTTAATGCACCCAAAATTTGCTTCATTTTCTTATTGAAAATGTTTGATATAAATTTTATTTATAAATTTTATAAATAAAATTTTGTTTTTATTTACTTATTTTATTGGTAACACTTTACAATAAGGTCTCATTTGTTAACCACAGTTAATGTATTAACTAACATAAACTAACAATGAGCTATACATTTCTTAGTATTTATTAATCGTTGTTACTATCGTTTATTGTTTGTTCATGTTAGTTCAGAGTGCATTAACTAATGTTAACAAATACAACTTTTGATTTTAATAATGCATTACTAAATGCTGAAATGAACATTAACTAAGATTAATAAATGCTGTAGAAGTGCAGTTCATTCTTAGTTCATGTTAACTAAAGTAGTTAACTAAGGAAACCTTATTGTAAAGTGTTACCATTTCATTTTTGCTTTTGGTGTGAAATGTGGCCTGGACATGTTGTGGTGTGACTCTCAGTCTCCCGTTGCATTGGATCGGTTGTTACTAAAGCTGATTAGGGTGCAGAAAGCTTGACATTTATTCATGAAGTCTGACACCTTATAGGTTCCAATCGAAGGCTCTGGCTAGTGCTTCAGTTATGTCTGTTTCTCATTTAGAAGGGGTCTTTAATGTCAGTGAGAAAGAGCAGGGTTGAAACGTGCCTTTGAATGTGCTGACTCGCTGCTGGAGTTTCAGACAGAAATCCGTGATACTGATGCATTTGCTGATTCACTCCTCACTGGCTCACAAAGCTCAATGAGCCACTGAGAGTCAAATTCATCTCTCAAATGAGCTACTAAAAGTGAGGGAGCGTCTGTGGCACCCAACCGCTCTCAACTTTAGAAGTTTTAAAGTCAACATGAAACAGCATTTGCATCCATAATGCATTTAACTTCCATAATGTGACATTTCTAAAACGGAATAGTTTAAGTCATTATATTTGGATTACAAAAACATTTTGTTTGGAATACTGTGCAATAATGAATTTTGACTTTCATTTCCACAATTCAACAGCATATACTACAATGCATGTTAATAATTATAAGCTTATGGGATATTTTGATGAGAGTGGCGAATGTGAAGGGTGCAGATGCACTTTTGGCAAAGTGAGAAGCAGTGGTATGCAGCTGTAACTGTTAGCACATGTTTGGCTAAACTCATGACAATTTCGCTACTGTGCTCAGCAACATGCTTTGACTGTTATGCAGCACACGCACTTTAATGCACTTTTGCCGTCGTGAGCAATAACTGCAGAAACCCCCTGAAGGCCTTCTGTTTAAATTACAACACTACTATACAATAACATTAACAATACATTACAGGAAATAAAATCAGTCGTTAAGTTGCATTAGACGTGAACAATTGATGGTGCACTAATATAAAAAATTATATTTCATGTTGGTTGTCACGATGAGTTAATACACAAATTAAGCACTAACTTAAATCAATTACTGTATAAATGTCTTGAAAATGTATTATTAATAAATTAATAAATCTATTCTTTTTTTAACTGTAATAAATAAATAATATTAATCAATTAATAAATATTAATAAATGTATTTTTAATGATTGGAATAAGTGTGACTAGGCAGAAAAAAACTGAAAACAATTGAATACAAATAAATAAAAGCACATTTAGATACATATTAATAAAGCTTATTATTTAAATTATGATTAGCGTGCATATATAAATTAATAATAATTATTACATATGATATATTGTTAAATTATATTATTTGTTAAATTATATATTATATTATATAACTAATAACTAATTATATAACTTATAATAATATAAGTTATTTATTTAGTTATTTTTTAAGCCAAACATTTGAAATGTTGCCTTGGCTACTAACTGATATATAGTCAGTTAAATTAAAGTACTAAAATTACAAAAAAAATAAATAAAAATAAATAAAAAATAAATAAATAAATAATAATAAACAAACAAAAACAAAATTAAAATAAAGCTTAACACGCTTATTATGTGCTTGACAAGCACATAATAAAATAAATTAATGTTAACTAAAATTAAATGAAATAAATAAATACTATTAATCAGTTAATAAATATTAATAAATACATTTTTAATGATTAGAGTGAATATGTAAAATACTAATAATTATTAATAGTTAAAAAGTTATATAACTAGTATCTTTATATACCTATATATTATATACTATTAACTAGAAATATACTAACTTATATAATTAGTTATTAGTTTATATATATATATATATATATATATATATGTATGATTTTTTTTTTTTTTTACAAGGAAAAAATGTTTAAATATGTCATTTTGGTGATCAAAGATGAGTTTTAAGGGATACATTGATTGACTACAGGTGGACTTTGATAAATTTAATTAATGCTGCATTTCATTATTTACAAATAACTCACCATCCTCAGGTTCAGAAGGCCCTTCGTAGGACTTGTCGATGGCGTAGCGGAAGCTGAGGTTGCAGCCTCTGCCTCTCACCATGTGCGCACGTGGACGATGGAAGGGCACCTCGTCCTTACTGACCTCCTCCATCGCTGTCTGGAGACTCTCCAGAGAACTGGACTTCTGAAGACCTAACCTGGGTCCCAGCGCTGTCCCGTTAGAGGAGGGGGGTTCTGAGACGGGGAGATGGAGGGATGTCAGTGATGGAGGGATGGAGGATGGTAATGAAAGGAGGGTGAAGATGTGAAGATGAGGTCAAGATTAGAAATGTAGCGTATAGTGCCCTGCTGAAAAGACCAGCACCATCGTATATATCAAATCAGGACTAGCCCGGATCATGAAAGATATTTCACCTGGACTAAGCTGATCTTTTCAACAGGGTGTTCATAAGTTGTGAATTGAAAATGCAACAGTTGTGCGGCGAGCTGAGCTGAAAGTCTAATGGATCTGGACGCATTCAAAGAACAGACAGAGATGAAATATGTAAAGACGGCTGTAGTGGAGGACGAGGACTTGAGAAGGGTGGATGATGAAACCTCAAGGTGAGGGTGAAAGAGCATCCCGGAATAAATGAGGCGTTACAGATGCGGACCAGACGTGCAGGAATATTAAACAGAAAAGTAGGAGTAGTAGTAGTCCAGGGAGGAGGAACATTAAATGAAGTACTGAGAGATGAAGAACAACTATGAGGCCGTGAACAATGCAAACAGCCGAGAACAAGGGTAAGAGGAGCAAGAGGAGAAGGTGAGGGATTACAACAAGCACTAACAAAAGGAAAAAATGGAGGAACAGAACAAATCCAAGGGCTCCAAACACTGAAAGGGCAAAAGAAAGACAGGGGAAAGAAGAAAAGAGAAGTGCTTGGTGCTTGAGAGGTAAAAAGTGCCATGCAGGAAAGAGCACATCATGCTTTAGAGGGATAGTTCAGCCTAAAATTAAAATTCTGTCATCTTTTACTCACTCTCATGTCGTTCCAAGCCCAAATTATATTTTTCTTACATGGAACACAAAAAGAGAAGAAGAAGGAAGAAACAAAGTAATTTGTGTTGGAACGACATGAGGGTGAGTAAACAATGAGAGAGTTTTCATTTTTGGCTGAACTAACGCTTTAAGAACTATTTTTAAAAAGCATCATTGAAAAATGTGTATACAAAAGAAATAATAAAACAATAAGCCACTGAAGGATGGACGTAGTTTTTACTACAGTTAAATGGTATTTCTAGGCACAAAACTGTGTTAAAATCACTGTGAAAATCACAGTAATATGTAACTTTATCCCTCTGGTGTCTGAGGCTGATTTGGGGTCCTGGAGTAGTTTTGACACGCCCTGACATTTGTGCTTTTTTCAGTTGCTTATTAACATATTAATGACAATAACAAAATAAGGGGGAAAAAAACAACTTCCATAGGCTAAAGTGGCAAGTATTTAGTGACCTCCCCTTCAACCTGAGCAACAGCAGGAATCTGGCTCTCTTAAACCTAAATGGAATGGAAAAGGACTGGGAGGCCAAGAAAACTTTCAAAATATGATGAGAAGTTTCTTAGATTTTCTTCTTTGACAAACTGGAAGTCGTCCAGGAGGTCACACTAAATACTGATTTTTTTTTTCTTGCAGACCAAAGAAACCATTTTTTCTGATTTATTTTTTTAAATATTTTGTGTACATATTTCCTTTATTTTCTGTTTGTATCTTAAAGGTGCCCTAGAATTAAAAATTGAATTTACCTTGGCATAGTTGAATAACAAGAGTTCAGTACATGGAAATGACATACAGTGAGTCTCAAACATCATTGTTTCCTCCTCCTTATATAAATCTAATTTGTTTAAAAGACCTCCGAAGAACAGGCGAATCTCAACATAACACAGACTGTTACATAACCCCAATATTTGCATATGCCAGCCCATGTTCAAGGCATTAGACAAGGGCAGAACGTCTGGATCTGTGCACAGCTGAATCATCAGACTAGGTAAGCAAGCAAGAACAACAGCGATGGCAGATGGAGCGATAATAACTGACATGATCCATGATATCATGATATTTTTAGTGATATTTGTAACCTGTCTTTCTAAATGTTTCGTTAGCATGTTGCTAATGTACTGTTAAATGTGGTTAAAGTTACCATTGTTTCTTACTGTATTCACGGAGACGAGAGCCGTCGCTGTTTTCATTATTAAACACTTTCAGTCTGTATAATTCATAAACACAACTTCATTCTTTATAAATCTCTCCAACAGTGTAGCATTAGCCGTTAGCCACGGAGCACCATCAAACTCATTCAGAATCAAATGTAAACATCCAAATAAATACAATAAACATTAAATACAATAACAATAAAACATTGCTAAAACAACAAAGCTGGTGATGGCCTAAGACTTTTACACAGTACTGTATATATATCACACTTTTGATTTGATTTAATGCATCCTTGCTTAATGGGGTGACATGAGAAATGTTTGCCTTGATCTTTTGACATGCAGTCAAACTAAAATTATTCAGATATTTTTGATATACTTTTACTAGTTATTTTTACAGGACACCATAGTTAATTTATGTAAGTGAGGATAGCAAAATAAAGTAAACTGTGACATTTTATACCCAAAAATTCTTCATACAGTGGACTACCAGTAAAACCGATAAAAATTTAGAACCAAAAATTATTCAGACACTTTGACCTGAGCATGTTTTGCTTAAGTGTTATTATCTGACATAATTAAGATTAATTTTTTGACAGTTTAACTCTGAGATCTTGTCATATTTTATTACCATTTTTTTTAAACTATAGTGAATAAACTGTATTAATGAATGAAATTAATGAAAAGTCTAAATAAATTTTGGTTTGACTGTATAAGAGGTCTTTGTACCACTAAAACATCCTGCAAGTTTCATAGCTTAAAACATCCTCCTCATTATAAACAGCATTTATTTAATTAAGCTCCAAAAATGGCTCATTTTGATGTTGCAGGATCTGTGACATGATATCACACTTACAAATACATTTGCATATGACCGCCTCCATCGAACCATAGGCTTACCGCTTAAAGGCTGACATTTGTCTATAATTGAGCACTGAGTCTGTCGACAACAGGATAAACGGAAGAATGAAATAACTTTCACTTTGACGCGTCCAGTTTATACAGCTCGTTTGTGTCTCAGTACAGACTTCAGAAGGGTCCCAGCATCTGAAACAAGTGGATGGTTAATTTAATGGCGTCACGGATTGTGTCAGATTGTTCTTTTTGTTTGTTAACGAGGCACAATGTAATGGAGAGTTTGCAAAGAAACTTGTTGAAAGATGAAGCAGCCAACTGTATTGGATCTGACAGCAGCTGCATCACAAACCGTAAGAAAATGATTTCATAACGCTTCGTCTGCAAATCATGGTTTTATGTGGATAATGTTTTCAAAACACTCACTGACTAGCTTTGAAGGAGCTGGCCCTTTATAAATGGATCATTTCAGACAGAGGGTAAGAATGAGGGTTAAAAATAATCCTTTTTCTGCAAATATTTTTTGGCATTGGATTGAGCATATTGCTCATAATTTTACTCATTCCTGCAGATTTTGTTAACACACCCTCAGTGTGCGAGCATAAAGCCGCCTCTTGGTACTAAATTAAGTTCTTTTTCACTACTTATTGCTCTTAAACAGTCAAATACACACAAAATAATGTCAAATGCTGGTCTTTGTGAGTATTCACGTAAACACAGTCAGTTATGTTTTCAGTGAACGTAAACAGTTGAGAAAGAAAACTCACGTGTAACAGTATAATGGATCCGTGCGTCAGGTCTTAAAGTGACAGCAGCCTAATATTCCTGCTGCCAAATTATGAGATAATATTAAAAATATCTATATGGCAGAATCAACTGTATCAATGGCAAAATTGAGGCCAGTGAAAATGCCACAATAGTAACTTTGGAGAACCACCAGCCACAGAGGCTGGAGAGCAAAAAAGTTCATGTCAAGTCCTGATGGTAACATTATAAGTGAACTTCAAGATGGTAAAAAAAAAAAAAAAATCCATGTCATGACCCCTTCAAAATAATTTAAAAGTCATTCCTGCTCCAAACTTTTGAACGGCAGTATATATACAATTTAAACTGAAATTAAGTTGAAATAAACTAAACTCTGGGATCCATGACGGCCCTTTTTCTGGGATTTCATTATGCACAAATTAAGCACTGGATACATCTATATCATTTCCATGAAATGCAGATGTAATCATTTTAAAATGTTTAAAATGTAGATTTCATTTCCACAGCACTGCACGCATGTGCGCCAACACGCATAAACATTCGACACAGATGGCCCTCTCTGGGATGCTTGCATAAATCAATCTAAACCAGCACAACATGGCTGCTCTCAACCTGAATCAACAGCAAACTAGACGAGAGAGGAACAGAAACAGACCAAGACAGCGACAGCGAGACGGGAAAGTCATTTGAACAAGTTCTTAGGAAATAAAACAGTAATTGGCGAAGTCTCTCTGGCAGACAGATACCTGTATGCTGCCATTATCACGAAAAGGGAAAATAATGAGACAAAGAAAAAAACAAACAAATCCGCAGAAGCTGCGCTGCAGGGCCCAAGCGAACGGTAACTGGGCGACTGCCATACAGCTCCTGGAAGAGGAGGAAGAGAGATGAATGGAAGGATGGTGAACTGTGAACTAAAGCGCCGCAGAGCCCGTGAGCAACGCAAGCTCTATGAGTGGTCTTCATTTGGAAGAGAGGTGCCACAGGAAAATGTAGGAGTGTTGGAGGGAAGCCAGTGAGAGAGAGAGAGAGAGAGAGAGAGAGAGAGACATGCCTCCAGCATCTTTCATCTATCCTCTTAATGGACATGTTCTCCTCTCCTGCGGACCGGGACTCAGCTCTTCATTGTACCAACTACACACATATACAGTATATACAAACATATACATGTTGCTTTGTTACAACAAAAAGGAAAGTTATACTTTTTTTATATAGTGGTTGAAACTCTCTTCATATATATAATAAAACATGCACATATTTCTTCTGTGGAAGTCTCAGGACCAAAAAATGTTACTATGTCCTACCTGCCTGTCAACACATGTATTTCCATACCTCAGCTCGCGCAGACATCACATCATCGGCACGTTTCATAAGGCTATGCAGAGCTGTAGACAGATGTCAGTCGCAGAGCTCAACAAACAAACAGCAGCCGTCTTAAACAGTTCCTCCTGAACCAAAACAACAAGCTTATGCTGCGTTCACACCATGTCGTAACTGTAATTACAAGATGGCAACCCGTGACATTCTACCCGGAGCGGCTCACGTCCTCAGCCTCGGATTTATGCGTTTCTATGTCAACACCATTAACGGTGAAATTAATCTGCAGCAGGTGGTACAAGTAAGAGCTCTATATGTGGTTTATATTCATTATTTTTGTAATGTTATGTGCTTTGAGACATTTAATGCCGTCTCTCCTCTCGTGGTGCTTTGCAGACTCTGCTGTGCGTGTTCATGTGGTTTGGAGGAGGCGTGACTTTGGAGACGCTCTGAAGAAAGAGTGGGATCTTACGCTTTCAAAGCTAGCTTGCTATTACTATCCTCTCTGAAATTGTCTACTCTACCTTTAGTCACAATAAAAGAATGGAGAAGAAATTATTTTCTTAAATCATGTTCCTGGTATTATTGTCCATGATTTAACCATGCACTTTAAGAATCGCAACATAACACATGGTTGAAAGAAAATGAAATGGATATTAGTTAAAGAAGTTGGCTGGTTTAAATCTTCAAAACAAAACAAAACAAAACAAAACAAATCAAAACAAAACAAAACAAAACAAAACAAAAGTGATTCAAAAGTAAACATGTATAAAAACTGTAAATGTTATCCTTTAAAAACACAGCTTAGCTTTAGATGCTAAAAAGACAACATTGCATGTTTTAAATAAAACAATGTACAATACAGTTTCATTTAATACAACATATTTTCTAATAAGTTCACCAGCCATTAGCAAGTAAAGCTAAATATTTTAGACCCTAAGCATAAGTGTTTGTCTACATTTTAACTACACACACAAACACTTTTTTAGGCTATTAACTATATGCCTCACTATTGGTTTGTACAATAATATCCATCCAAAGATCAATATGAACAATAACAGTGAAGAGTGTTTCACTCAGTCTCTCAGAACACCTAAGACTTCATTTATAGTGATATTTAGTGGATGAAACTAGTGTGCAACTTATGACAACCTCTTTCGTATGTACTCTTTATAGAAATAATGGATTATGGTTTCCAGGATACAATTTCACAGACAGGCAAGTCATATGATTTGTTACTTACAATAAAGGGACCATCACAAGAGTGCAGTGTTTTTCCAGGCTGCTTAGGGCTGGCGTTCAATAGTAGAGGCAATAAATTTGGCTTCGACATTATGGAAAAATTGCATAATAGCACCCTATTTTTGTGCTGGATTTTTTTTTTAATAATAATAAATAACCTAAAGCTGATGTAAATTTGTACTAAAACATTTAGTAGACACCACAAAAACCTAATACTACTATTATTATTAATATTAATGATAATAAGAGACATAATGCTGGACTAGACCGTGAATTTACAGGAAAAACACTTTTAAAAATATTGCGTTTACTGCAAAGCAGATGCAAGGAGAGAGAGAGAGTACTGCAGTGGTTGGCTTGGCCAGCACTAGCTGGGGGTTTTTAGTCAGATTAAACTCAGAGCGGCCACGTCTTCAAGACCATCCTAATAATGAAATATGTCAGAGCATATAAAGGAGTCTGGCGTAGGTAGAGCGCGCCAGAGGGAAGAGAGAAAAATGTGTGTGTCAGCAGAATAGCCTGCAGCCTGTCAATATCTATCGGATCCCACATCTGTAAACCTACACTCCAATCAGCCTTTCATGTATTTACCATTGTCCCTGACCCCTAAGAAGTATACAAAACAGTCGTGTGAAGACTATGCATGTAAATTTGACTGTGTATGTTTTTTATGCAGGCACATGCTGTGAGAGCTGCTAAATTGACTGTGTGCATGTGGTTTTGATTTTGATGCAATTTAGGATCCAGTGCCATGTGTTTGAGTCTATGAGTACATCTACGATTGGGGTTGTTACTGATATATATATATATATATATATATATATATATATGAAAATATATAAAAATATATATAAAATATTCCGGCAAACACTGTAGTTTAGGGTCCCATTCTCACAATTAACTAGTTGCTTATTAGCATGCATATTACTAGGATATTGGCTGTTTATTAGTATTTATAAAGAACATTTAATGCCTTATTCTGCATGACCTTATTCTACATCTTCAGTCCTACCCAATACCTAAACTACTTAACAACTACCTTACTAACTATTAATAAGCAGTAATAAGGAGTTTAATGAGGCAAAAGTCAAAGTTAATAGTTAGTTAATAGTAAGAATTGGACCCTAAACTAAAGTGTGACCATTTTTCCTTTTGTACCAAACTCATATCGAACCGTGACACCAAAACCGAACTGCGACATCTGTTTACACCCCTACTGAATAACTGTATATTCATTGCATTTGTAATTTAAAAAAAAAAAATATTGGGTAAAGAAAGAATATTAATCAAATTAGTTGGCTTAATTCATTAACAAATAGATATTTCCATCAGCTATTTTCAACTAAGGTTTAGTCTGTAGGTGTCTTTGGTCTTGTACTGTGTGGTCACTGCTTTCACTGTGTGTGTCTGTTTCCTCCACTAACTCAATCACTTCTTGCAGCAACTCACTCTCTCACCTCAGCTGACAGACTACAAATGGGCAGCAGTCGCCCTCAGTTTATCTTCATTTGACTTGGCTGAGACACAGCCACTGATCTGGAGTCAGATTACCGGCCTGTGAGTCAACCAACACTGCGATTTACAGATCGCACGCTTGATCTTCGGCCAGACTTGTAGCGTTTGACCATAAATGAGATGTCGGCTATTAAAGCAGTATGGTGGAACTGACATTGTGAGGCTGATAAACTCTACCACTTGGCAGAGGAATTGTTTACTGTAATTATTGTTTATTAATAAAAAAAAAATATATATATACACGGGTGTCTTTTATCATATTTCTGTTGCTGCTGTTCATTAAAATAAATTAACTCCTTAACTGTAGTAAAACCATGTCCTCATGTGGCTTGTTTCTTTAATATGTGCTCTCTGTGTGTGTGTGTGTTTGAATTCTTACCAGGTCTCTGTCCTTGAATGGAGGCCATGTTACTCTCATCTGCTACTGCAACACACAAACATAAAACATCCATCAGCTCCTCAAGCACTCATTTGTGTCTCCCACTGGACATTCCAGACTGTATGTACAGGGTCACATTAACAATTTGAATGCTTAAGTGTTACCGTAATACTTTTAAAACATTTGCATGCATTTGCACTTCTATTGTAAGTTGATTTTGTTGACATTAGCATGTAAACTGATTCAAACATCAAAGCTTAAACAAAACTGAGGCGGTTCTGTAAGGTTTAAGTCCTAGCCAAGCTGGTGTTCAGCTGGTTTAACTGGGAGGCAGATGGTTTCCCAACCTGACTAGCTTAGAAGTGCATAAACCCCTTCTAAAACCAGCCAACGGACAAACATAAGCCTATAAGGAAACCAGCTAAGACAAGAAATCCATCTTAATGCAGTTTAGGCTTTTTTTCAGCAGGGTTAAATTCACAAAACTCCAATTTTGACTTAATTGGATTTATTATATAGCCCTTAATAGACGTTACGTAATGCATCACCCCTAAAATGAGTTCTAGCATAACTTATATAATGTATTATACCCGACAATTATAAGAAACAAAGAACAAAACTTTTTAAAAATTATTTTTAAAAAATGACTGAACAATACATTGGATTTGGAGAGATTTTTTTTCCTAAATTCTATCTTTTCCCACATGTGCACTGGTATATAGATGTCTCTCCCTCTCTCTCTCTCTCTCTCTCTCTCTCTCTCTCTCTCTCTCTCTCAAGTAGCCACACTTGGTTTTAATTAGGAAGAGCTGTGCAGGGCCAGTTACGCTTCTGTACAGCTGAGAACATCTGTGGTTTGCCTAAACACACACTACACACATACACACACTTGAACAGCTCGAGTTACATTGTGCATGCATAGCAGAATTCATAACAAAGAAAAAGAAAAAAACAGGATATTTATATATTTTTTATTTCATTTTTTTATTTTTACAACAGTATCCTCTTTAAAACATCTGTTCTGTGTGTGTAAAAGTTTGGGATCAGTAAGATTTTATAGTGTTTATGAAAGAAGTCTCTTCTGCTCACTAAGACTGCATTTATTTGATTAAAAATACATTAAAACAGTCATATTATGAAACATTATTACAATTTAAAACTGTTTTCTGTTTTAATATCCTATAATTTATTCCTGTGATTAAAGCTGAATTTTCAGCATCATTACTCCAGTCTTCATTGTCACATGATCCTTCAGAAATCACTCTAATATGCTGATTTGCTGCTCAAGAAACATTTCTTATTACCAATATTAAAAACAGTAATGTTGTTTCATATTTTTATGGAAACATGATGTATTTTTTCAGGATTTTTTGATGAATTGAAAGTTCAAAAGAACTCTTTTGATCAATTCAGTGCATCCTTGCTGAACGAAAGTATAAATTCCTCTAAAAAAAATCTATAATATTATATTTGAACAGTAATGTATATTATAAAATATATTTTTGCTTCTCAAACAAATGTATCTTGTTTTAAGAAAGCTCCGATTTTTTCGTAGAAAAAAAACAAAACAAAGATGGTGATTAAAAGTAGTTTTTCTGCAGTGCGTATGAGCGACTATATCTATGCAAGCCATGATGACACATCTAAGACATTTACAGTAGCGCCCCGTGGAGGAAAACAAGGAATTATTAGTGTGTGGGCCTGAGTGTGAGTGGTGAAAATGAAAAAGTGTGTCTGTGTGTGAGAGAGAGAGACTAATCCGCACAAACAGGATTGAGCAGTGAAGAGCAGCTGCTGCCACAGGCATTGCACCATGGGATACAATAATGGGGTTTCATTACACTGCAATTTCTCTTAAATAAGCCTTTTCATCTTTTATGAGCTCAATTTCCCCAGCAGAGAAATAACACTGGAAGAGAGGCTTGTGCAAGCCGGTGTGGGTTTACACACGTGTGTACATATGGACACATATGTGAGAGAACACAAACAGGGCTGATGGGGGAAAATAGGTACAGAAGAATAAAAAAAGGGAGGAAAAATAATAGTTTGCCTTTGAATGCTTGATAGCGCCTACAAATCTGGATTATCCACACTCAACATAGCACAGACACAATGTCACACTCAAGCATGCAGAAAAACACATCCAAATATCACACACGCACAAGAAAGATCAAAAAACATCCTTCACAAGCACATTTATAAACATTTATTATATATTTAGCTGCGTTTGCCAAGTCCAGCAACCACCCTGAACATCCCAGCAACACCTAAAACAACCTAGCAACATCCAGAAAACCACATCACAGACCACACCCAGAAAACCACAGCAACATGCAGAATGCCTTAGCAACTACTCAAAAATCCACAGCAACACCCAGAATCCTCTAAAAAATGCCTTAACTATCAACCACTCAGAAAACCCTAGCAACCACCCAAATCACCTTAGCAACACTCTAGCAGCAACCCCGAACATCTCAAGTACACCAAAAAAAAACCAAAAAAAAAAACCTAGCAACACGCAAAACACCCTAGCAAACACCCAAACCACCCAAGAAAAAAACAGAACCCTCTAGGAATGCCTTAGCTATCAACCCAAACACTCTAGCAACCATCTAAAATCCCATAGCAATGCCCTAGCAACCACTGAACATCCCAACTACACCTAAAACAACCTAGCAACCACCCAGAAAACCATAGCAACATACATAATGCCCTAGCAACCACCCAAAACACCTTAGCAACACCCTAGCAGCAACCCTGAACATCTCACCAACACCAAAAACATCCTAGCAACATGCAGAACACCCTTTCAACCACCCAAAACACCAAAGCAACAGGCCAGAATCCTCTAGGAATGCCTTAGCTATCAACCCAAACAATCTAGCAACCATCCAGAATCCCATAGCAACACTTTAGCAACCACTGAACATTTAAGCAACACCTAAAATAACCTAGCAACCACCCAAAAACCCTAGCAACATGAAGAATGCCCTAGCAACCACCCAAAATGCCAAAGCAACACCTAGAAGCCTCTAGGAATGCCTTAGATATCAACCCAAACACTCTACCAACCATCTAGAATCCCATAGCAACACCCTAGCAACCATTGAACATCCCAACAACGCCTAAAACAATCTAGCAACCACCCATAAAACCATAGCAACACCCAGAGTACTCTAGAAACGCCTTAGCTACCTGTACCAACCACTCGAAACACCTTAGCAACACCCTAGCAGCAACCCTGAACATCTCAGCAACACCAAAAAAAAAAAAAACAGCAATGCAAAGAACACCCCTGCAAACACCAAAAACACCCAAGCAAAACCCAGAATCCTCTAGGAACGCTTTAGCTACAAACCCAAACACTCTAGCAACCATCTAGATTCCCCTAGCAACGGCCAAGCAGCAACCCTGAACATCCTAGTAACACTTAAAACAATGTGCCGAATGCGCTAACAAACCACCCAAAACACCACAGCAACACCAAGTGTCTTGTAGCGATCCACTCAGAACCACTGTTTAGGACCAGTGTGACCTGGCATCCACCCACAACAATTCAGCATTAAATGTGGGTTTTTCACTAAAATGTTCTGCAGAAAAATTGTAAAATCTAGTTATGGGCTACATATTCTGATAAAACCCAATTTGGCTAGTGTATTGCACTTTTGCATAAAAGTAAAGGTAAATGGCCTGAAAGCAATCAGCAAATGAGAAATTAAGAGCATTTTCACATGAACTCCTGCCCAGAAAAACACATACAGCTGCTAATGATGCGACTGGCAGAATAAACCTCTTTCTGAGAGACTTGAGCCGAGCCAAAACTCTGAACTCCAAACACTAGCATCCAGAACTCCAGCCAAACCTTTCACAGGGATCACGCTTGACTGAGGAAAACCTTTGTCTTTCAACGTTTCACAATATCACGGAGGAAAACATCAGCCAGACTGAAACTATGCGCCTTGAGGATAAGAAAAGTGGACCCCTGGGTGATGGGAATATTATCTTAAAGGTCTGAAGAATCTTTGTGTATTACAATGAATAAATATGCTGGCTATTTTTGTATTTGGATATAAATGACCTGTATTAGACTAATGCTAGCGGTTAATGCTAGAGCAAATGTTTGAAACTGCTCCCAACTTCATTCACATTAGCAATGACCCTGACTGGAAATCCATTAACCAAAAACCCTTCAAAAACAATCTCTTTGATGGAAATTGTAGATGAAATTTGCATGCATTTTACAGCATTATTTAAGAGTCGAAATTGAAAACTATATAAGCAAAATATAAGCAACCACATAAATGCACCACAGCGATTTTAAATTGATGTGCTTTTTGTTAAATTATTATCAATATGTTGCACCTATAATAAGATTAAATAATAAAAAAAAAAATACTGCGGTTTTATTTTGAATGTTAAATGAAAAAAGAAAAAAAAAAGAAATGTGACAAATAGCAATACATAAAAATGTATCTACAAACAGTGAATAATCTAATGCCTATGTAACAATATGATTATTTTTAAGTTAAAAACAACATAAATTGTGTACATATGAATCAAATAGACAAAAAAAATGACAAAAAGAAACAGCAACTGAACCACAGGCAACAAAGCCTACACAGAAAAATTGAAAGAGTAACTTAAAGAACAAAACGAAAAAGTGGGAGAGAGAGATAAAGAAATAAATAGAGGGGAAAAGGTCTGGATGGAGGATAAAAGATGGCAGAAAAGCACGACACTATGAGATGTGGGTAATGAAAACCAATCAGCTTTCAGCAGTGAGGAGATTAGCGCAGTGGCAGTGGCGCTGAAGCCAATACTCCACCCTAATGAAATGTAATTGGAAACGGGCAAAAACTTCCCATTGTGGAGCACAGAAATATCCCTCATGTTTCCGAAGGCGGTGGAAAAGAGAGAGGATAAGTTATCGGGGTCATCCATGGCGAATACTAGGAAATGTGTAGCTATAGGGCTTTATTTTGCACTGAAGGCAATCGGTTTCCACTATGTTCAGAAATACAGACTAAAACCTTGAAAAGGCTCAGTATAACCTTTAGTCTTCGTCTATAAGGCTTTAAGAACAGTTGCAACACTATAATAGCACGCAATATTTCACTTCAAAAACCTGCATCTTATTGACCAACCACCCACAATCCAAGTTAACCAAGCGATAAATGCACTGAAATAGCACTACTTAAGTCATTGTCAGTGTATATTAGGCTAGACTGTGGTGGTTTGCTCCATCCTAGCACTGCTCTGCAAGACAGGAATAGCTGATTTTGTGGATGTATATGTGCTGGTTCATTTTATCTGGATATTATTTTGTGGGCAGTTTGGTAGATGTGGTATATGTGTGTTTCCATACCTAAATCCATGCTCTTTGAGGACCTGTTGGTGGGGTAATCTGGGACTTTCTGTTGTTGAGGGTATTGCTGGTTGGTGCGGTGGTTCACATAGGAAACAGGCTCCATTTCAGCCCTACAAGACAGATATCACACTTCTTGATTCCCTGCTAATTGTTTTTCACAAGTCAGTTTGGTTGCTCTAATATCGAAGCAAAATCCTGTAATGAGGTAGTATAATAAGCATAGAAACACATACACTATAAAAGTTTGGGAGTAAAATGTGTCTGAATGAAGTCATTTATTTTCACCAAGGCTGCATTTTTTTAATAATAATAATAATAAAAAAAAAAATAAAAAAAAAACAGTAAAAAGTAATATTGTGAAATACTATTAGAATTTAAAATAACTTTTCTATTTGAATATATTTCAACATGTAATTTATTCCTGTGATCAAAGCTGAATTTCAGCATCATTACTCCAGTCTTCAGTGTCACATGATCCTTCAGAAATCATTCTAATATGCTGATTTCCTACCCAAGAAACATTTATTATTCTTATCAGTGTTAAAAACACTTGCGCTGCAACAAAAGTTCAAAAGAACAGCATTTATTTGAACTTTTGTAACATTATAAATGTCTTTACTGTCACTTTTCATCAATTTAATGCATCCTTGCTGAATAAAAGTATTCATTTATTTTTAAGAACTTTCAGACTCCAAACTTTTGAAGGGTAGAAATGAGTAAATATTTAAAATCTAATTAAAAACACAACTATTTATTGATGTTTTACTACTGAATAAAATATAAAAGTATTTGCAATCAACATTAATTTAATTTTGTGTATATAATTGTGTATGATTTGTCTGAATATGCAAGTCTAAGTGGACAAAATTGATATTTGAATGGATATTTGATGGCACAACTAGATAATGGCATAAATAATTATTCTACATGGTATCATTGTGTTTTCAAGTCTTTGAAATAAGCCTTCAGGATAGTGAGCGTTGATCAAAGTAATGTACCAGATGATCTGGTTTCACAGTATGAGCTCTCAAAGAAATTCTATGAACTACGGTTATTATCTCTGATGTTATTTTGAGCTCTATAACCAACCGATCTTGTTGGTGTTTGTGAGGAGGGTTTGTTTCCAGCAGGTCCTGATCAGAAGGTGGAGGGGGGAAATCGTCTTCATCGTAGTCCTCCTCCGGCAGTTCCTGTCTCTCCTCATAGGATCTGTATGGAGCTGTTTGAAAATATGAGTATTAATGTTACATACCATTATTAGAGCTTATGTTTGTCACACAAAGCCATTGTATGGATTCAGAAAACTGGTGTTTTTTGTAAATTTTAGAGCTCAACAGCCACAGATCACTTATATTGTATAGAAAAGAGCAATGTACAACCTGACTAACACCTCCTTTTGCATTCCACTGAGAAATATAAAGTCATTCAGGTTTGAAATGACTTGAGGGCGAGTTATTTCTTCAGGAAAAACTGAAAATCATCCCATTATGAAGAATAAGACACACTTGACCACGTTCGCTCAGTTGTGAATCATCTACCATGTGAGAAACACTCACCTTCTCAATGACCACACAACGTTCAGATCAATGTTAGCACTAAAACTGAAAAATCTCCATTACTACTCAATTTTCTGCACTACTGTCCCAGTTTCTTCCACCATTAGGCATTTTTTGTAAAGCGAGTCCAGAGTGACTGTCATATGCAGTGACATGAAATATTAATGCTGGTAAAAACATGTGATTAAAAACTATACCTCATTAAAACACTTGTACGAGTTCTGTTTGAAATCTTCCAGATTTTACCAAATCTAACTGAAATGAGTGTGGAAAGTAATCTGAATTTAAAATGAGATGTGTGTAAATATCACATCCCTCTTTGTGCGACTAAAGTACAGTCACATACTTTGACGGACAAGAGACGCTAATCAGTAAACAAAGGTTTCCAAAAAACACGGAAAAAGCCTTTTGTGTTGGCACGGCAACTCTCTGGAGAGCGCGGGGAAAGAATAGTGTGAATTTAAAACAGTTTGTTATCCGTTCTCGAGCGCTCGGCACAATTGCGAGTATGCTAATAAGGCCCACTTAGAATCCATTTCATCAGCTTAATGATTTCAAGGTCAGGCTGCGTTGCACAAAAACGGAAGGGAATGTAGCAAAAATATCGTCATTGGCTTTTTCATCCCTATTGATGAGATGGGCAGATTTCCAACTTGTATAAGTCGAAAAAGCTAATGGAAAGCTATGCTGGCATAGAAAATGAGGTGGCAGAGACAATTAACTCATTTTGTCCTCTTACAGAGGAGCAAAGCTCTCTTCTCGTAGTGTTGATGATGAACGCATGCTTTCATTGCTGAGCTCTGATCAATTTCTTTTGTTTCTTTAACAGTGGGAGAATTTAGAAGAAAGCACTTAACATTATATAAAAGCAATTACTTTTATCATTTGGTGTGCTTTAAAAAATGCACTCAATAAATAAAGGTGCATTCAGACAGAACGTGAATTGCGAACACCAATTCGATTGTGCGAAACAATGTGATCCAGTTGGAAACTGCAGCTGTCCAGGAAGCCTAGGACCTGAGCATGTGAGTGAAGTGTTCATAGAATATTTCATTCTATGCCTCTATTTTTCAATTTCTTCTCCTCCTTCATTCTTACCTTAGATGTTTACTTTGTATTAATGTATAAGCAGGGCCTAAAATTAACACTCGCTAAGCGCCAAATGCAAGTAAAAATCAGTGTTGGCGAGTATATGAAACTGTGTCACTCGCCAGTTGTAACATTTTGATGAATCCTAAAAAGTCATGAATGTGAACGAATGTGAACGATGCCCGGGACAGTTGATGGGCCATCATCACGAAAGTTTAAGCCTTGACAATTTAAACATTCAAAATGCAAGAAGATTTGTTACTCGACATAACCACACATCTGAAGTGTGCGCCCAGAAAGCCATCTCAGACAGCGCGTGAATACTGAACTGAGCTCTCTTCCTCGTCTTCTTGCACTTGAGTGGACAAATTCACACAAAATAATGTCAAAAAATAGCAAGTATCCTAGTTAACAGTCGTTTGTGTCTTAAGTGAACGCAAGTAAACACATGTGTGCAGTATCAGTATATTAGATCCGTGCATTTACTTTTAAAGTGACAGCATCCTAATAAATATTGCTGCTCTCTGTGTTTTTAATGTTAATCAAACAAAAGACAAAGGACAAAAGACAAAAAAGGACAAAAAAAAAATCACTCACTGCTCTTGAATAAATTTTGTAACTTTAATAAGGATTAATTAATAAGGATGTTTAATTTATATAGTGAAGACTATGCAGTGGATTTTATATTTGCTCAGTACCTGAAAACTACTGTCAGGCCTACCTGAAACCTTACTTGTCTTTAATAAAGTTTTAATTTATATTAGTTAAGCTAGGATTTTTAGCTGTGATATCGGAATTGCAATGGATAATTGTGAATTTCCACTGGTATCTAAAATTTTGGTGTCATTACTGCCTGTTTTCACAAAAACACTTTCATGGCTAGTAAAAAATATTTATGGCTGGTACATTTACTTAATTCACCAGCCACTATCAGGTTATCAAAAAGTTTGTTTTAAGCCCCTGTGAATAGTGTAAGTTTACAAGGTTAGACCCATTGCTTCTTTCACATATTCTCAAAACAGTATATCACAAAGAGCATTCTTGGTCGAACGAGCAGCGGATCTGCTCCGTACACCAACCTGTTAATTTAATTAAAACATGTGAGCACTTACCAGGAGCAGCTTCGTACATACGGTTGTTCGCTGTGGATGGTGGTATGGAACTGTTGGTGTGGTTGTTGTTAGGATGATGATGAACAGGAGAGTCGTTTCTAGAGACAGTCTGACTGGTTTCCTGGTTTTCCTAGAAGAGAGTGAAAATTTGTAGAGAATTTATTTTAGACAATTAATAGACTTAATAGACAAAACAATGGTCTGAAAGATGCTGATGGGGAGAAAGTCTTGACAACAAACACAGATATTTTAAAAGCATGGTGACCAACTTCTATATTTGTTCCATGTTGGGTTCATGCTGTCAGAATGTCAACAAGAGGAAGACTTGCCATGCAGTACAACAAAATGAGGTTAAGGAACTGTAGTTCACTCAAAAACAACTTACCCTCACATGCATGCATGAAACACACTGACATTTACATTAAAGTATATTCAAATAAGGAACAAAGACTAATAACAAACATTTTGTTTTTTTGTGTGTGTCTTCTAATTTTCGTCAGAAGTACACTCTTATAAATGAAGGTTCTTTATTGGCATTGATGGTTCCATGAAGAACCTTGAACATCCATGGAACCTTTGCATTGCACAAAAGGTTCTAAAATGTTAGATCATTCGCATTCTGTCAGAACTTTTGTTTTTATAAATGTAGCGCATCTTGATGCTCTTTATCTGAACGTAAGCAACTGACACTACCGTTCAAAAGTTTTTTTAGTTATAGGTTTTCTTAGTTATTTAGTTTAAGTTTTAAGTAAATGAATACTCTTTTTTCAGAGAAATGTTTCTTGTGCAAATCATCATATTAGAATGATTTCTGAAGGGTCTTGTGACACTGAAGACTGGAGCAATGATGCTGAAAATTCAGCTTTGATCACAGGAATACATTTTAAATAGGGATAGACCAATATGAACATTTTGGCCGATGCTGATAATTCTATATATTTGAAAGCCGATAACTGATATACTGGCCAATAAATCTAAATCAAAAATTTTATATAATTTTTGAGAGCATGATTACAAAAACAATAGTCTCACCTTTAAAAGCCATGTCCCAAGCATACAATTATAATGTTCTCATTATAATTTTATGTACTGTATGTGCGCTGTACATTGCAATGTATTTTTTTGAAGTGATTTCAATCATATTTCAAGCAATTTAAAACCATAACGGCAGACAGTGCACATCTGAAGTGTCTCAGCTGAAGGAAATACTCCATTATTTATTGGTTTTAATATATCAGCCAAATTTTCTTATCAGGCCGATAACGACAACATTAAAAATAAAACATATCGGCCGATACCAATATGATGGCCGATATATTGTGCATCCCTAATTTTAAGATATGTAAAAACACATATTTTATTTTAAATCGTTTTAATATTTAACAGTATTAATATTTTACTGTAGTTTTGCAAAAATAAATGCAACTTTGGTGAGCATAAAAGACTTTTCAAAAACATCTTACCAACCCCAAACTTTTCACCGGTAGTGTACAATTGTGCATGTTTTAGAAAGAAAACATTCAGAGATTTAAAGAGATCAACATCTCAAAAAAAAAAAAAAAAAAAAAAAAAAAGAGAGAAAGCTACCCTGATCTAGAAAAAAAAAAAACAGATATTGGGAAAAATTCTGTTGAAAACAAACTGTAAATGACAAAAGGATTAAAGCAATCCTACGACATAGAAATATTCATGAGCCAAAGGCAATCCTGCAAGACAGTCCTAGTCAAGAAAGACACGGAAACATGTGTCAATATGAAGACATGAGGCCACCGAATGATGCATCCTGATGGATTCTTCTCAGAAGACAAAGGAGCTACAGCTGTCACTGTTTGTGTGGCTAACCCATAGGAGGAGCACCGAAAAGACTTTATACTGTCATACAAACCACATGCTACAAACGCAAACACACTACTCACAGCCCAGACTGACTGGACAGACATGAAAGGTATTAGGATATCACCATATCAAAGTGTGCTTAAATGCATTCACACCATACTATTCCGCATGGCGGGGAAAACAGATGAAAGCCTCGTTCTTTTGTTCCGACGTTAAGCCTCAGTTGGAGGACAGTCATTAGCGGGGATGATGGTTCTTTACATGTGGAAACGTCATTCTTGTCATCTGCCTCCTGCTCGCTGTCTCTCTAGATGCACAGGAATCATCAATGAACCGAAGGACTGATTCTCAGGCTCTCTTTCTCCTCAGAGATTATGTTTGTCGTGAAAAATGACTCTAAAACCCCCTTCGCTGAGACTAAGCAACATTTTTTGCTGTCTTTCACTGTGATCTGTGCATTGACAACGGTTATGCATGTGTCTAACACACATAAATAGAAAGCTGGCAGGAATATATCAAAAGGTACTTCAGGAATGATGGGACAGCAACTGATAGAATCTAGACGAAGGGAAACTAAAAATGAAAAGTCAATTTAAACAGTCCATATTATTGATTTACATGTTCACCTCCCACCGACTTCAACCGATGCATCGTCCTTATTAGTGGGGCTTGTTAAAGCAAGGATCGCCGTTACTATTGCTCACACTGATTTGAACAAACCCCCGAACACTAGTACTAATCTTTGGTGCAAAACGCATACAACATTATTTGTGAAACAGACATGAATGACTAAGGCCGGGAATTGACACAAATTTCACGATTCGATTCTATTTTCATTTTGAATCACAAGCTTGCAGTTAGATTCTGAGTCAATTAGATTTGATTCAATATTGATACATATATATACACATACATTATATATTACATATATATATATATATATATATATATATATATATATATATATATATATATATATATATATATATATATATATATATATATATATATATATATATATATATATATACATACAGTACATGGCAAATTTTCAAGAAAAAAATCTCTTAATGCTGTAAATGGAGTTAGTTGGTACAACATTACTAATAATATTGAAGGTTAAAATGAACTGATTTGTACTTATATTACACTAAAGGAAGTTGTTAATAATGATAAAGTTATAATATTAACTTTACAATGATATAATCATATTTCTACTCCAATTCATTTTTTTAAATATAAACATTTAAAATGGTTGCTGTCATAAAAACTTGACGGATTTATTCAAACATGCATTAAATATTGAAGAATGAATAATGAATATGTAATATGGTGCAATATATAATATATTTAGCAAAATGCTCCTCTCTAGAGTTCATTTTTCTAGCTGACTAACGAGTTTATGGTCACTTTTATAGTTTTTATATATTTTTTTTTTAGGTAAATGTGACATTACATGACATATTGTTTACCAGCTGTATTATTGGTGCCTTTCTGCAGTTGAAACACTGATTGAGCTATTACATGAGACAGGATACAGTTTTCGGTAAGTTGTACTGTATCCTTTAACATGCCTTCAGAAGTTTATTCATGTTTATTTTGCGATGTAACTGGTATTAAAGCAGAAGTAATCATCAGTTCACGTGCACTTTCCGCTGCGGCTTCTCTTAAACTACAGCGATCTGTCACACCACATTAAAGAGCGCCAAAACAGTATTTATTTTTTGAATTTCGTAATAAAATGGACATAATTTGAAATTTGAGACTTTGTTTCCTATCAAAAATAACCAGGCGCAAAGATTATTGTGATTTATGAAATGGGAGGCGCACTAAAGTTCCATTCATTAATCAACTGAAAACAGAATAGACTAACCGATTCTTGGGATTTAAAGGCATAGTTCACCCAAAAATGAAAATTCTGTCATCATTTACTCACCCTCAAGTTGTTCCAAACCTATATAAATCTCTTTGTTCTGCTATACACAAATAAAGATATTTGGAAGAATGTTTGAACCAAGCAGATCTCGCCCCCCATTGACTACCATAGTATTTTTTTTTTCCTACTATGGTAGTCACTGGGGGGCGAGATCTGCTTGGTTCAAACAATCTTTGAAATATCTTTCTTTGCAACCTCCCAGAGCACCCTAGCAACTGCATAGCAATGCCATGACAAGCACTCACAGCACACTAGCATCTGAAGAAAATGTCAGAAAAGTATAATTTCTCTTTGCATCATTCAACATGTCTATAACATGATCATATTCCCATTCAGTGAAGTATCATCTTGATTTTTGGAGTACAACTCCCACCCCACACACACACCAAGAACCTCTCTGACATCTTCAAAGCCTGGGCACTGCACATCTTAATCAGACAACAATCACAGGGGAGCTTAAGTCCACCATCGAAGACAAAGAGACAACAAAACAAGACCCTAAACCCATGGACGTCTCCTCCTCTCCACACACAGGCAGCAGTGAGGGTGAACTGAGGTTAGGAACCCTCAGGGTAGCTCTGGGCAGCCTTTCATTAAAACCCCAAATTTGCCTTTCATTCAGGGAACCCATGGTGTAATCTGATTAACTTGCTGAGCAAGCGGAGATCCAGCGAGGAATCGGGATTAGATATCAGACTGGGCGGGAGAAACAGGAAGGAGAAGAACATGGAGGGAGGAGGAAAAAAGATGGTGGCTTCACATGAAATAATTGTGAACATACTTTGGGTTCATTTTAAGCAAGCAATAGAGTTTTTAAACAATAGTTGAGTTAAATAAGTCTACCCAGCAGGTTGGGGATACATTTAACCCTACCGCTGGGTCAAAACAACCCAGTTGTTGGGTTTGTCCATTTTCAAACCAACTTGGGCTGTTTTTAACCCAGCATTTTTTAGAGTGTAGTATTATCAATGTCCAAAAATCCATGATAATATCAGGTTAACTGTTTTTTTTTTTTTTTTAATTATTATTTCAATATTTTTTTCTTGAATTGAGGAAGAATCCCATTAAGTTTAGTCCACAAACACATTTGATTCTCTAACCTCCCACACGTTCTCTTATCACTCAACTCTGTCTGGGTGATTAATGGCATATTGATCGCTCCGTCTGCATGTGATTAATGGAGAATGCATCTCAGCAACACATCACCTTCTATTGAGCGTCATTACAACCCGTACTGATCACCATCGTTCTATCACTAGATTGGGTTGAGGATAAGCTAATGTTCCCCAATAATACTCCAGTGTTCACCCACCCAAAGTCAGACCACTGAAGGTGGAGTCAATAACTATTTGTCTTCATTTTCATGGGATGGTGATGAGGAGCTGCCGGAATTGATGAACCATCCCGGTTTAACCTTGGATACAAAGACTCTAAATCTGAATCAAGTCACGTTTGGATATTTCTAAGCATTCAGAAACTTTACCATGTGACATCAGAAGATCAAAAGGAAAACTTCCAGCAGAAAAAAAAAAGATTCTGTTATCTCTTGGCTGTTTTAGTGAGCTGCTGACTCATGGGAATTGATCCACATTCCCAACAAAACAGTGTTAACACTACTTCCCATCAAAGAAAAGAAAAAAACAAATACTGAATAAGTCTATAAGTCTGAAAATATGCTTAGATAACAAATACACCTATTTCCTGTTTCTGAAACTTATTATCAATTATTTATTATTTATTTTAGTGTGTTTTCATCATGTGAAACCGCCTCTATTATCAAGGATATCGTCATGCAGGTTGTTTAATACACAGAGTGACTCCTCCTTCAACTTACCACCACGTTAACAAAAGGGGGACCCCAGTGAACATGGCGGACCCCCTGAAACACAGAGACAATATTAAAAGAGGGCAAAACGTCTGTGCAAGTGTCCCATTAATACAAGCACAAACAAAACCTATGTACACTGAAGACCTATAGACACTGAAGGTTTCTAACAGGTATTCAGTGGAAATGCATAGGTTTGCATTGCATATTTTAGTGCATTAAATAGCTATAAGAGAACGTAGGGTAACACTTTTTTTCAAGATGACATAGTTGCACGTTACTACATATACTTACTATAGTAGTAACAGTAAATGATGCTTATTTACAAGTAACTAACCCTAAACCAAACCCTAACCGTAACTCTATAGCAAGTACATTAATAGGTAATTAATATTACTCAGTACTTATTTTAGTCAGTACAATGTAATTACGTCACCTTAAAATAAAGTGTAACCAAATATAGACTCAATTTAAATGCATCGATAAGATGCAATGTTATGTTTCTCAGATTTTAGTATATAAATGTGAATTTTTAGCAGATTTGTTTCCAAATTATTTGCTTTCTAATTTTTTTTCACCTTTTGAGTCACAATTTCCACCTTAATATTTTTTTATTTTTTTGTGAAGTTCACAATATTTACTATATACACAACTGTTCAAATGTTTGGGGTCGATAAGATTTTTTATTTTTTTTTAATGCTCAACAAGACTGCATTTATTTGATTATAAATAAAGTAAAAACTAAATATGTATTTAATATATAACTATAAATATAAAATATGTATTTAATATATAATTAGTTTCTCCTTCAGTATGTTTTAAGATTTATTCCTGTGATCAAAGCTGAATTTTCAGCATCATTACTCCAGTCTTCAGTGTCACATGAGAAACATTTAATATCTTATCTGTACTCTATATCCAATAAAAAGGAAACATTTATCATTGTTGAAAACAGTTGTGCTGCTTCATATTTTTGTGGAAACTGATCATTTTTTTAAGGATTCTTTGATGAATAGAAAGTTCAAAAGAACAGCATTTATTTGACATAAATGTCTTTACTGTCACTTTTGATCAATTTAAACCATGCTTTCTGAATAAAATTATACATTTCTTTAAACAAACAACAACAATAAAAAATCTCAAGGGCCCCAAACTTTTAAACATAGTCTACAGACTGCAAACACAAGAACTGGATAAATCTGAAAAAAAACTGAAAGAAAGAAAAGTATGACAACACATGCTCTTTAGAGAATGAACAGAAAAGATCCATGAAGAAAAGCCCAGAGGGTTAAAAGGAAACAGAGTGCATGCAAAGATTTGAGATTTTATTTAATTATTATTATTTATTTATTTTATTTAATAAGAAAACTTCAGTGATACAGAAGCAAAGCAAAAGAAAAGCAGACATTGACATTAGATGTTCCATTAATAAATGAGTGAAAAGAGTATAGGAATATAATATACAATCGTATGTGCACAAAGTTAGAAAGTTAGTACAAAAGCAGGAAGCAGGAGAGAAGAATAAGTGCTTTCTCATGAAGTCAGGGAAAAAAAAAACAATGAAAAGAACAATTTCTAATGTGTCAAAAGAAAACTAATCAACACTGATTTAATTTCAAGGACTTCCTCCCCAAATGTTATGATGATACTGCAGTGCCTCACAAGGCAACTCATGTAGCCGACCCCAATTTATAACTACATTTTGTTTAGATTTTTTAACTGGGACAAAAAGTTATCTTTAATAATATTGGCACACATTTTTAACCACAAGCCTGTTTTCTGCTCTCCTTATAGGATAACAACAGTACTTACAGTAAGTCACTTAAACCTTAGAATAAGGAGGAAGTCAAAACTTTTTTCCCCCTTTTATCCACAGCATATGTGTGTGTTTCCCTGAGCACAATAACTAACACTCAGAGGTCACCTGATAGCCTGTGATGCCAATAGCAGTGATACAGATGGGCTGCAGCCAGTGACCTGGGTTCAGAAGCCCTGCGGGTGAGCGGTCTGTAGCGGTACACATGGTACGGTACAGGGACTGGGCATACCTGTGCAGGTGAGCGCTCCGCAGCACGCAGAACCACCAGCTGGATGGTTCCTCTGAGGTTCCCTTCAGTCGACATGGAGTGCCGCAGGGTTTCCATGGCATCGTGGTTGGAGCGTCCAAGCAGGGATTCACTGTTGACCGCTACCAGCTGATCATTGACACGTAAGCGACCGTCCTGCAAACACGAGAGGAAAAACACCAGTGTCACTCAACATGTACAAGCTACTCAGAAATTATAGTCCTATAACCTTAAAGGGTTAGTTCACCCAAAAGTGAAATTTCTGTCACTAATGATTCACCCTCATTTCGTTCCACACCCGTAAGACCTTCGTTCATCTTCGGAACACAAATTAAGATATTTTGATGAAATCAGAGAGGTTTTTTCATTCTCCATTGAAAGCAACGAAATTATGTCATTCAAGGTCCAGAAAGGTAGTAAAGACACTGGTAAAATAGTCAGTGTGACTGCAGTGGTTCAACCTTAATGTTATGAAGCGACGAGAATACTTTTTGTGTGCAAAAACAAAACAAAAATAACAATTTTATTCAATTCGTCTCTGCCCTGTCATTCGCATATGCTATTTTCATTGCAGAGCCTCCGTGTTTACGTCTGAACACTTGCATTGTGCTGCTCACATGACCAAAGCTGGCCAATACTGAGCTGGCATTCGGACGTAGACATGGAAGCTCTGCACGACATGAGGGTGAGTAATTAATGACAGAAATTTCATTTTTGAGTGAAATAACCCTTTAAAGTGGTTAATTAACTTACCTACAGATTCAGTGCAATATTTAAAATAAATAAATAAATAAACTACATATCATAGTACTCTTACAGATGCATTAAGATTAAAAGATTAAAGATTAAATTACATTTTTACTATAATAAGATATATATTTTCCTATAAATTCAATGGCATATTTCAAAAATAAAAAACTAAAATAAAACAAAAACTAAAAAAATAAATTATATACTTAACATTACAAATAAAAAATGATTGTTGAAATTATTGAAAATTATTAAAAATTATTGTAAATGTAAATTATTAAAAAATAAGTATATTACAATTATTACGGAGCCCCTAAAGATTGTAAAAAAAAAAAAAAAAAAAAAAAAAAAATTGGGAAGGGAGGAAATTTTATGTGCTGGTGGAAAAAAAAATTGGGATGGGAAGAATTTTTTTTTCAAAACTTTTGCGTTCCCCCGAGAAACTTTGCTTTCCCTCGCAAAACTTTTGTGTTCCATCGCAAAGTTATAATCGTTCCCTTGCTGTGAGCTCGAACAATGCAGTCAGTGCTTATGTCAAGCAGTTCAGCTGGCAATATATTCACAGATTCAAGCTTTCCGGATTAATAACTCATGAGCTTAACGTTGTTAAAACACAAATTCAGCTACTTTCAATCATAGTAACCTAGACAACAAGCTACAACAACCCAATTTTCCTCAAATGTGCTTTATAATAAATTGGTGTCTATGGGCAGGTGGCGGAGATACACGTCTGAAGGGACCGTCTGAAAAGTGCAAAACCCAAAACACTTTTGCTCAAAATATATTATGAAAAATACTCAATAACTTGACTGTAACACACTGTGCTGTCACCAAATTCAGTTCATACATCACTGCTCTTCTGCTGGTTGTACTGGAACACTTAGTTTGACAAAATTGCATAACTTTTATGATTATTAATTATTAAATAAAATCAATAACTTCAATGTTTTTAGTAAAAAATTTAAATAAAGTGTAATGCCAACAAATCCAGTAAGCAATTACCATGCAAAAGCTGTTGTAAGTATGCAAGCTGTGTACCAACAACATTTGTGTAAAGAAGGCCTTTATGTGCTACTTGCAAAAGTGAGTGTTGTAGTACCTAACCAGCAGAAGAGCAGTGATGTATGAACTGAATTTGGTGACAGCACAGTGTGTTACAGTCAAGTTATTGAGTATATTTCATAATATAAAATGAGCAAAATAGTTTTGGGTTTTGCACTTTTCAGACGGTCCCTTCAGACGTGTATCTCCGCCACCTGCTCATAGAGACCAGTTTATTATAAGGCGCATTTGAGGAAAATTGGGTTGTTGTAGCTTGTTGTCTAGGTTATTAATCCAGGAAGCTAGAATCTGTGATTTCCAACTGAACTGCTTGACATAAGCACTGACTGCATTTCTTTATATTTAAGTCCAACAAGTTCAAACTCTAAGAGCTGCGCACTATTTGTGTGTTACTACCTGAAACACTACTGCCAGCCAGAGGCACATTAAAGAGGAAGTGTTTGTTCGAGCTCACAGCAAGGGAACGATTATAACTTTGCAAGGGAACGCAAAGTTTCTCGGGGGAACGCAAAAGATTAAAAAATAAATAAATAAAAATCTTCCCATCCCAAATTTTTTTTCCACCAGCACTTAAAATTTCCTCCCTTCCTGTTTTTTTTTCCACCACCACCATATATATATATATATATTTCAAATAAAAAATAAGATTTCAATTAAGATGACAGCATTAAACATAAACATATTTTTAGCCGGATTTTTGAATGAATTGTTCTTTTGAATCTGTACTTTTCAACTATTCACTAGCAAAAAAAAAAGTTAGAAAAGTTAGAAAATGGCTGTCACATTACTGAAGCATGTAGTTAAGTTAGTAGCACCGCTACTTTTATCTAGCTACTCCCAACACTTAAGCCCTATAGTGTGATTTAAAAACATTTATGCAGCGTAGCCCCACTGTTAAATGTTTAATGCATCCCACTATGAATTCAGATACAATTACGGATGCATATCATTAGTGTGAAAGGACCGGGCCGGAGTGAATTGGATTAAGGTTCACAGCTGTGGTTTCCTAAATAAAACTCAGCTGAGGAGGAACAAAAGAGATTAGCAGCTGAAAGCCACTGGAGCCGCTAAAGACTCCTGAGAGTCTGTGTCACGGAGGATGATCCTGACCCTTGGGCGGGGTCACTGACCGCAGACCACTGATACTGACCTGGGAGGGGGTCTCCGGCAGATCAGACACAAACACTTGTGCCCATCTATTGAGAAAATATACTCATGCATACACAAGCAGACAGTCTGGAAGCTCAACAACCCAAGACGGCTTTTTAAAGCCCTGGTGAAGGACGAGCTCCAAAGATAACCTACGACATGTTTTTCTTTATTACTAGGCAGAATAATTGTATTCCGATAATTTATTCTAGAAATGATTAGCTTCTAAAATCATGTCCTCTCCAAGATAATCTCAATCTTGGAGTGGAAACGCTAGTGGAGCAATAGAAAGTGAGTGATAAGGGTGAACGACAGAAGTCAAATGAAGAGCTCAGCCTTTGAAAATGTCTATTTCTTAGAGCGTCTCTCTGATGGAGGCCTGTGATGCAGCTCGCTCTCTGAGCCCACTCTCCACTGGAGTGCTGATAGGGGCCAGAGACGCAGCTCCACCTGTGAGCCCACTCTTGATTACACTGCTGATAGGCGACAGTAGATGTGCCCTTATCTACACAGACACACAACACCTGCTGCCTGACTGACTGATTGAGGACAGGAGAGGAGTATTCATATCTCTGTGACAGCACTTGGTAAAGTTCACAAAAAACAACAGATACAGCATAACCCGAACCACAATGACAAACCTTACCAGGCTGCAATGACCACTATTCATCTGATCATTCACCTACTTTTGTTTTAGTTTTTAGTTTGAGGCAACTTTGGGTGAATAGCATACTACAGTATAGTCTACAAAATTTGTATTATTGCTTCCCAAAACATAGTACTAGTTAGAGACAAACTAATCAGATGATATATGGACCTATTAACTAGGTAATATTTTGACTGACAACTGTGCATTATGAACATACATTTCAGGGTGTCAAATAATTTTTGTGAATTTCTCGATATTATGTAAACCAAGTTTTTACTTTGAATTTAAATAGGCTTAAATCAGTTAATGCAATAGCTAACATGAAATAATGTACATTAAAACTATTAAATCTCTATTTTTAAATTGAAATAAAAGGTAAAATAATTAAATAAATATTACAGTTAAAAAAAGAAAACTGAAACGTTGCTTTGGCCATTAACTGAAACAAGATTAAAGGCACAATATGTAAGATTTTTGGATTAAAATATCCAAAAACCACTAGAGCAATGTTATATATTTTGTTGACTTGTGTACTTACATTATCCCAAATGTTTCAAGAATGTTTAAATCCATGCCTAATATCGATCTAGACTTGTCTCATAGCAGTCGGCGAGTAAACGCACAGTGTAGCATTTTAACAACTTTCAACACACAAATGTATCTAATATGATAAACAGTGCTGCATTAACCCATATACACTAACCGAGTCCCATCTCGATTCTTTTCCACCAGCTGAAGACATGAAGACAACACATCCCATGATTCAGCGAAATCAAGACGTCATCAAGCTACGCATTCGTTTTGAATAAGCAACCTCTAGTGGTGAAAATTTACATATTATGCCTTTAAGTTGAAGTATTAAATAACTACTACTAAAAGCTAAATAGAAATATTTAAAAACAAAACAAAATAAATAAATAAAAATAGTAAAAGCACATAAAATTACAAAAACGTACACTAAAATAAAAAAAAATGAAAATATAGAAGCTAATTTAAAATATTAATAAATACTGTAGTGTATAAATAGCAAGTTTTTAATGCATTTGTTAATCAGTGTTAATTTGTAAATTGTATATTCAACTAATATAAGTTGAATGAATTACGTATAATTAGGACGTTAACACATATGATTTTTTTTTTTATGTTTAAATCATTAAAAATATTTAACGCAATTAATGCAGAATCTATTTTTTTCCATCATAAATTAGCTAGCATTACATTATATGATCACACTATCCTTCACTCAAGTGCTATTAAATCTTTCAAGCGTGATAAGATGCAAAAAAAAAAGGAACTTAAATCTGTACTGGCGCAAGACAAAGAGAAAATCACTCACTGCTCTTGACTTCTGTAGCTTTAATTAGGATTAATCTATATTTAATTTATAATTTCTGCTGTGAAGACAGTAAAGTGTTTGATAATTTTATTAAAATTCTGTATATTTCCTACCTGGATCACATATTGAAAAAATACTGTCTTTATATTTCTACATTATTTGGAGATTAAATGTGAAATTATTACAATATAAAATATATTAAAAACTTTAAATGTTAATTAATTACTTCATTGTTTTGAATCAATTGACAACACTAACATTTATGTATTTAATCATTTTAAAAGGATTTTAAAAATCAGCACTGTATGTTGTTCTGCTGTGACATGCACAGGGTTTTTGAGTGACTTTCATCATGGAAGCTCTCAAATGAACAGACGTTAGCGCTGACGCTGGCTGCTTTTACCTTGTGTGCCGCGCCGCCGTGGATGATGGACTTGATGAAGATGCCCAGGTCTTCTCCGGTCTCTAGGGACTTGTTACCCTTCAGACTGACCCCCAGACCAGCTGAGCCGGAGTCGTTCAAAGGAACTTCAAACATCAGCTGCTCTCGCCCGTCCTCAGCCAGCAGTGGACCTGACGGCTCGCCTTTCTGCAAATAACACACACTTAGGTCAGCATCTCAGCTAACTGATAAATTTGAGCTTTTACTCCAGTGAAACATCTTGCCGCATTGACTACAACTGTAAGTGGATTACAGGACATGCAATTTTTGCTTGCGTTTACAAACTACAAAATGATTGTCAGTGGCAATCGACATATGTCACAGATGCCGTCGATAGAGTTTAACTCGTATTGAACCTGGAACACTCCAATAAGATAATGGATGTGGTGAGATGAAGGTACACTAGCGTTTAAAAGGTCGGTATGATTTGTTAAAATGTTTTTAATAGAAGTCTCTTCTGCTCACCAAGGCTGCATTTATTTGATCAAATATACAGTAAAGAGTAATATTGTGTAATAGAATTGCCATTTAAAGTAACTGTTTATTATTTGAATATATTTTACACTTGTAATTTATTCCTGTGATCAAAGCTGAATTTCCAGCATCATTACTCCAGTCTTCAGTGTCACATGATCCTTCAGAAATCATCTTAATATGCTGATTTGAACAGTTTTGCACAGTTTTTGAACAATTTGTGTAGAGAACAGTTGTGCTGCTTCATATTTATACACACACACATTTAATTGATGAATAAAAAGTTCAAAAGAACAGCATTTATTTGTAATCGAAATCTTTTGTAACATTATACATGTCTTTACTGTCACTTCTGATCAATTTAATGGATTAAAGGGGTCCTTGATTAGGATTAGCACTTTTTTTTAACTTTAGTTAGTATGTAATGTTGCTGTTTGAGCATAAATAACATCTGTCACGATGCACAAAGTTCAATGCAAAGGGAGATATTTTCTCTTACAGAAATCGCTTTTTAAGGACTACAACAAACGGCTGGTGGGGACTACAACGAGCTTTTTCTCAGGTTAGTGACATCACAAACCCCAAAATTTACATAAAGTTGTTGTTGTAGTAGAGTCATTTTAAGCCGGACTGATTCACAAACGAGGATCAATTCAACGCTGGATTTGCACAAAAGATGAACATGACGGCACATGCTAGTCGATGAGCTGAATCAACTATATAAATTTATCCATTAACCGTTCAGAAACGTCCAGTTTCATTCTAAAAGTTGTAACTTCTTCCTGAGTCTCTCCATCAGTGTCGACTCCGGTTTGAACAATGTAAGTCTGAACACCGTTACTGACAATCCTCATTTTGGCTGCGTGAGATTCTCCGGCTTTGTTGTCGTTGAGCAACTGAAGCGCGAGCTGTTCAAGCTCCGCCCTCTTCTGGAAAGTGGGCCGGGAGCAGCAGCTCATTTGCATTGAAAAGGACACACACAAATACGGTGTGTTTTTGCTCACACCCAAATAGGGGCAAATTTGACAAGCTGTAATAAATGATCTGTGGGGGATTTTGAGCTGAAACTTCACAGACACATTCTGGAGACTTCTATTGCATCTTGTAAAAGGGACATAGAGGACGGAATAATGATGGATGAATATATAAAATAGGGTTTGGACAGAATGAACGCATGTCTAATGGTGAAACACGTTTGACTTGAACGTGAAAGGGTGAAAGCATGAGAACGTGCCAGATCAAAAGGAAACATAATAAGCTTTTGTCAGCGATTCATTCAGGAGGGCGGGGGTTGGGGAGCGACATCATTTAAGACTAATAACTCATTATTGAACACACTTACTCACAACCACCCACACATTTCACCTTTCTTTTTGCTTTTTTTTTTTTTTTGTCTGCAAAAAATCATATCAAAGATATCAAGGGTGTCAGTGCCATGGCCTTTGACCTGTTCTCCACATCACTTCGTTCTTCACTCCACTATCATATCAATAAAACCTAGCGAAAAGGCCTAGAATAAAGTGCAATGGCTAAAAGCGGCCAAAATCCTTCTGGAAACCACATTAAATAACAGCAGCCTGTTGCTGAGCTGCTGTGGAAAAGGGCCAGGGGAAAAAACAAAAATGACTTTGTAGAAGCACAAAGTTGGGCAAAAAGCATTAAGCAAGAGCTAACGATGAAAAATAGGAGGGCCAATGGGGCAAAGCTTCAAGTAGTCCTTTTAGCGTGTCCTTTTACTGATGATAATGTGTCGTATATGGCCTGAGGCGCACGACAAATCAGAGTTTTAGCACACAATAAAAGGCCTGTTTGTAAGTGAGGTCAAACTTTGGTCCCAGAGAGAATATCAGATTGTCTGATGTCTCCTCACACAAGAAGGGAGATGCCGCTTCGGTGGTCCTATCAACACTTGAGACCCAGACTTCACATGAAGACCTCCTGAGGGCAAATACACACTCATATGCTCTCAAACACACCATGTGATGAACTATTTTAACTGAAGTACATGAGTAAAAGCTGGGAAAACGGTCAGTGAAAAGGCGGATCCATGTTGGGAATAAGTGGAGCGATGCGTAGCATCGACTCGACACATAAAACAGGCCTATTGGTAATGCAAATATAAAAAAACATATTTGGACGACTATATTTTAATAATATTATTAGCAGTATTAAAAGTAATTAATATGAACAGTAATGTAAGTATTTTATTAATATTAATATCACTTATCAATTGATAAGTATTAACAAATTAATATTAACTTATAATATTAAGACGTATATCAACACTAATGATTAATATTAACAGGATATTACATGTGATAATAATATGAATTAATTTTAGTATTAAAAATAATTAATATTGATATTAACTGGCAACATTAATACATGTTATTATTATCAATACTATTTAATACGTATTAACCATAAATTAATATTAGGCTAATAGTAACTGATATAATTATTATTATTATTATTATTATAAATTAAAATGATTATTAATAATAATAATAATATAAAAATAAACAATTATTAATATCATTATTATCAACATTAGCAATTAATTATATTAATTTGAAATTATATATTATTTTAATAGGATATTACATGTGATACTAATAGGAATTAATGTTAGTGTTAAAAACAATTAATATGGATATTAATTGACAACATTAATTCATGTTATTAATGTCAATATTATTTATTAAGTATTATACATAAATTAATATTAGGCTTAAGGTAATTATATATATATATATATATATATATATATATATATATATATATATATATATATATATATATATATATATATATATATATATATATATATATATATATATAAACTAAACAATCAATTATTAATAAACATACTCAACATTAGTAATTAATATTAATATAAAATATTTATATATTCTTATAGGACTTGATTTCAGTATTAATAGTCATTAATATTAATATTATATTAATATTAATAAATATTGATATTAACAATTAATATTAATAATATTCTAGGAGAAATATTCTAGGCAATATTGATAATTAACAATGAAAAATAACCAAGATATCCTGAGCTACAACATTTTTTCTAATTGTGATATGCACAGCATTTTGTGAGGAAGACTTTGTGTCATTTACACAAAAATAATCCACGGGAAATGTGTTTTGATGCCTCTGGCTAGAAGTCAATGCACCTTAACCCAGATATTGAACTAAATTAGAATTGATGTCAGAAGGCCATCTGCTATTACATGAACGCATCTACACTTTTTATATTACTCACAGCTTTAAAAAAAGCGTCCAATGGTTTTGGAAAGAAGTGGCCGTGACCCAAATGACAAATATAATTAAATAGGCCATGACAAAGCAGAACACATCCTGTGTGTGGGAAGAGCAGTTATTACTACGGCCATCTCAAGGACATCTACATGGTCCACCAGCCCTGTGGCCGACCTCTCTTCCTCTGAGTACAACTGTGTGCAATGTGCTGACTGACCCCTCCATCCTCACAGAAAACCTGTCTGAATCAAAGGGTGGAGAACGGCTCAAACACCAAACTCTACCGTCCACATAGTGATTGTAAATTGGTTACAAAAAATAAATATTCAGCTTTTACAATAAATATCCAGTGGGAAAATCGTGATATAGTGGTGGTATTAGATGCAATATAGCAATACAAATAAAAAGACATTTATCTTGAATATAAGTGTACTTTGTCTAGTGGAATACCACAAATATCACTAAATATAGTCATTTTATCATTCTGTTAAATTCATTTTTGCAGTGCATGCCCATGTCTAGTGGGCACAAAAGAACGTAACATTGCAATTTAATTTGATGTTTGGCTGATTTATTGCTGCTGGCTATCAGGTATAATTATTAAGCCGCTGAAGACTTTAATTCCACCTACTGCATTCATTTAATCTCAATGCACGTGACAAACTGACGCAAATTTCAGGCCTGAAAATATAGAATGTGGCTGTTACTCCCATAAACAACTGAAGTGTATGTGAACATAACAGTACTAAAGGATTAGTTCAGAATACAAATTTCCTGATAATTTACTCACCCCCATTTCATCCAAGATGTTTATGTCTTTCTTTCTTCAGTCGAAAAGAAATGAAGGTTTTTGAGGAAAACTTTCCAGGATTTTTCTCCATATAATGGACTTTACTGGGGTTCAGTGGGTTGAAGGTCCAAATGTCAGTTTCAATGCAGCTTCAAATGGCTCTACTTGATTCTAACAGAGGAATACGTTTCTTATCTAGCGAAACGATTGGTCATTTTCTAAAAAAAAAAAAAAAAAAAAACTTTTAACCACAAATGCTCATCTTGCACTGCTCTGCGATGTTCCGATCCAGTGTCTTCAAAGAGGATGTGCAAAGACGAAGTCAAATGGCCTTTGCAAAAAAAATAAAGATAAAACAACGATATCGGATGATTGTGAATTTGTAGGAGAAAAAAAGTTTTTCGCCCTTCCGCAGTACTTCCGCCTATGTCACACGTGACCTTTCCAACATGATTACGTAATGTATGGCACATCACAGAGCTAGTGCAAGATGAGCATTTGTGGTTAAAAGTATATACATTTTTTTTTTTTTTTTTTTTTTTAGAAAATGACCGATTGTTTCTCTTGATAAGACTCTTATTCCTCGTCTGGGATCATGTAGAGCTCTTTGAAGCTGCACTGAAACTGACATTTCGACCTTCAACCCATTGAACCCCAGTGAAGTCCACTATATGGAGAAAAATCCTGGAATGCTTTCTGCAAAAACCTTAATTTTCAAATTCAAATGCATTCATATGCATATACACGCATATACACATTAGGGATGTGCCTGAAGCCAAATACTATGTTTGGAAAGGAAATTGCATATTCTTCGGAGCCCCTAAAGGCACACAGTGATGGGGAAAAAAAAACAAGACTCTGTGTATATGGAGCAGCGGTGCTGACTGCACATTTATCAGATATTGGATGCTCAGGATCTGTAGAGCATCAAATCCTCCAAAATCATCCTGTCAGTCATCACTCCTTACTATCTTCATTTTCAAATGAAATCTGATGTACTGTAATGTAACCAACTACCACAACATCCCTAACCATGTTCCTTTAAGGGCTCTGTAGAATGCGTTACTCATACATGCATTACCCATGCCTTTCCAAATTCGGATTTAGGTTTCAGGCACATCCCTAATACACATACACTAACAAAACATTACTAAAAATTAACATATTTTTTGGGCATATGCTATGGTACTCTTTCAAATACCTTGGTTAATCAGCTAAAACCATCCTAAACTACTGTGAGATGATTTTAGCTGGATTTTCCAGCAGGGCCGGACGTTTTGGCGACACACTCCTGCATCCAGGATATCCAGTCACCAACACATCAGCACCGTGACTAGATCCCAAAAGGATTGATTCAGAAAAACAAGGCTTTAACTCTGTCAACGGTCTCTAAATACGAGTCACACCGACTGATCCATCTCCAAACGGACACCATTCTAGCTGCTAACAGGATGGACATTTATAGTGTTGCACATTTCCTGTCTAAAAATCTGCTGGATTCTAGCAGAATGTTGTAAAAGATGCTTTCTTTTTGCTAATGAATGATCATTAGCCAAATGTGCCTTTGTGAATTAAGATGGTATATTTTGTGCTGACAGTGGGTGGTTAAAGAAACTGACGAATACTGTATGAAGGTGGGTGTTTATGGATGGTATTTCAGGTTTGGATGCATTCATTGGTTGGAATGAAATATAAATACACACAGAGAGATGCACACACAGACTCATATCCTCTAAAAAGGCAGATGGTGAAATCTACTCAACACTGTCATTATATCTTTTCATACTCTTCCATTCTCTGAAAAAATATTTCTCCCGAGTGTGTCATTTTTCCTTTTGCCTGCCGTCGCATTTCTGCCATAATTTACCCTGGCTAAGCAGTGGCACAGCTAACCCACTTTGAATTTGAATAGGGTGGAAAATGGAGGAGGTTTTTCTATGTGAATAGATACTGCAGAGCTGCTCTTTATGACGTTTTTTTGTGCCTAACAAGAATTAATGGTCCAATAATAGTCAGTGTCAATGACATACAGCTGCTGTTCTTCAACAGATCTGGGACAGCAGAGATTTAACAAAGTACAAAGCTAAATCCATAAATAAACCCCAAATTTAACATTAAAAATAATACAAATTCTCAGACATCTAATTGAGGAAGTAATTCATGAGAAAATGATTGAATGTAAGAACTGTTATGAATTATTTGGCAGCCCACATATAACACAAGTGACCCGTTTAAACCCCAAGCCTTTGATAAGCAGACACTAGAGTGTAAATGAACTGAGGATAGACAGAGACACAATGAAGGGATGTGGACTTTCTTCCTGCGATGAGGGATCTAGTGGCGCCACAAGTGTGGTTTTACTCGTTGTTTGGACTGTAACGCCGTCTGATGTTTAGAAGAAAAATAAAGATGCTTTGAAAGGGGTCAGCGAAACAACACGCCCCATGTTTAACATCTGGGAAAAAAGATGGACAAGCGTTGGCACAAGGCTTCCTGTTAAACTGCTGTGTCGTGTACACAACTTCCTGTCACAAGCTGATTCGACAAATTCAGTATAAACGAGGGGACTGCTGGGGTTATCATCCATTGGGTAAAAAAAAGATCAAGATCAAGCATATATATAGAGCACAGTATATTATGCATATTATCGTTAGAGCTTTCAAAATTAAATATTTACTTGATTAATAAAATTAATTTAAAAAAAATATTTTATGCACATTTTACTGTGATTAATTACAGTAAAATGTGTCATTAATTAGTTGTTTTTTTTATCGATGGACAGCACTAATATGTATATATTTTCTAAATGATATATAAAGTTTATTGCAAAATATGCATGCAAATATTTCATGCTCATTATTAAATTATTTAAGCTCGATTCCATCATTTGTGGCGCTTCTTGGGAGTGGGCGTTCCCTGCAAGTTCATTTAGTGTGATTTGCTCATTGCAACTCTGGTGGAATTTTCTTTACAGCATCATTATTTTATGGATAACTTGATCAAAAGCATATACCAGTGATTAAAAACCAACTCACAGTAGGTCTGTCAAAATGTTTATAAGTTATTGTTAAAAATCAATTTCTCTATGGAAAAAAAAAAAATGAATAGAGTTTTTAATTCCGGAACCCGACTGTTGCACTATATAATCTTACCAGTTCTCTGGGCAAAAACTCCTCTTGTCTTCCAACTATCATAGACACGGTCTCTCCCAGTTTGGTGCTTCGCAGCATAGCCACCAGTTCCTCTTGTGTGCGTCCTGTAATGTCCACTCCATTTATCTAGCGAAAGAGAAAAAGCTATTTCCTGTAACCGTCAAACAGAGCGCATAATTTTAATTTACAATTTGACGAAATGGAAAACATGCCAGTATCAATTCCGTCTCTTGGCCAGGTGCAATACAAGACAGACAAGTGGCCTAATTACATCAAAACACATTCTGCATTCTGAAACAATATATTTAAATTGCATTTAAAACAATACCTTTTAAATGCATGACTGGTGGGGAAGAAATAGCATAATTTAAATGTTCCATAAATAAGCTCTGATTTTGCATTTGCTAGGTTGCGCTCTAATGATTGCATTGATGCAGGAAGCATGTAATACCTCCAGGATACGGTCTCCAGACTTGAGCCGTCCGTCTTTTACGGCAGCTCCGCGGGGCAGAATGCTCTTGACCATAATGGGTCCTGGACCATGAAGGGACGAGTCTCTGGTTACCACGGTGAAACCGAGGCCCTCCGTGCCTGCAGATAGAAGAAGGCCAGAAACATTAAACATGTATTTAATGACCCAGTGAACCAGAGAAACAGACAAATGGTCTTGTTCCATTTTCACCAGTGTTGCATTTTCAGCAGTGTGGAAAACAAAAGCCACGCTAACTTCTGAACATATTTTACTCTGCAGTATGATATAAAATAACATTCTTCAAAGGTTCCAGTAATAAAGGAATGTGTTCGCATCTACACACAGCTAAACTCATTGTAGTACCAATCTTCAATCCATGTTGGAAAAAGTACATAATTGTTCCGCTTATATCCCTTCTACAAAGTCCTAAAGACTTACTAACATCCTAAAGCTTTGTTCACGCTAAAGAACATCACTCTGAATTTTTGCCATGCAGTAAGAACATTTTGCACACTTAAATGAAAGATGTGACATTCTGGTCATGTACAACACAAACTTCAAAAGACAAAACTGACAAATTAGATTGGCTAGTTTTAATGTGAACGGCTAAGGATGTTGAAAGATATGAAAGAGAACCTGGAAAAAAGTGTGTCCAAAATTGATTTTGTTCAAATGTTTATAATATAATGTCACATGCATGTCTGACAATATATACCTGATACCGACGATTTAAAGGCTTGTTAGAAAAATTAGAATTCTTGAATTAAGTTTTCTAAATTAAAGACTTGATTGAAAGTCCTTCAAACTGCAACTGAAAAGAAAGAAACCAGAGTGTATTTTGTCTAATATTATAGCATTCGTTTTCAGTTTCTGTTACTAATACACTTCATAAAAGCCAACATCAACAGAGTTTCACTATTATCACTGAAATCTAGCAAGGTAGTGGATAACGGCAAAAACTGTATCAAGCTCATCCGATCCAAGATCAGGTCAAAAGGTCAACGGTACGCTGATGAAGGCTTCCAAGCACTCTAGACCGATAACCTGTGTTTAAGCTGTCGGTTTCTCTCCGTCTCCACCCCTGCACGTTGATAAATGTTTCCTTACGGGGATTAGACAGCTCTGCACTTTAATTTCACACGTGAACACATCTACAGGAGATGGGAGATGCAGAGAGCAGGATACAGGATGAGGAGAGAAAGAGAAATGGAGTGAAAGAAGAGCCATAAAAACAATGACAAAGGGTGTGGTCTGAAAAAAAAAATGATTAGAGGAAGTGGAAGCACTGGAAGAGGGGAAGAAAAAAGATGGACGAGTGACTCTCACCAAACCATGTCAGGGTCGCATTTCAAAAACAATTGCAAAATCAAGAGAAAAAAAATACATTTTTATATGTCATGTATAAGTATTACTATTACTATTAATTGCATTAATATTTTAATTATTTTTATATTCATAACGTAATTATTAGAAACTTTTTACCATTTAAAAAAATACTAGTAAAAACGGTTGGTTGGTTGGTTTGGTTGGTTGGTTTGGTTGGTTTGGTTGGTTTGGTTGGTTGGTTTGGTTGGTTTGGTTGGTTGGTTGGTTGGGATTGGTTGGTTGTGGTTGGTTGGTTGGGATTGGTTGGTTGTGGTTGGTTGGTTGTGGTTGGTTGGTTGGTTATGATTGGTTGGGATTGGTTGGTTGTGGTTGGGATTGGTTGGTTGGTTGGTTGGTTGGTTGGTTGGTTGGTTGGTTGGTTGGTTGGTTGGTTGGTTGGTTGGTTGGTTGGTTGGGATTGGTTGGTTGTGGTTGGTTGGTTGGGATTGGTTGGTTGTGGTTGGTTGGTTGGTTGGTTGGTTATGGTTGGTTATGGTTGGTTGGTTGTGGTTGGGATTGGTTGGTTGTGGTTGGTTGGTTGGGATTGGTTGGTTGTGGTTGGTTGGTTGGTTATGGTTGGTTATGGTTGGTTGGGATTGGTTGGTTGTGGTTGGGATTGGTTGGTTGGTTGGTTGGTTGTGGTTGGGATTGGTTGTGGTTGGGATTGGTTGGTTGGGATTGGTTGGTTGGGATTGGTTGGTTGGGATTGGTTGGTTGGGATTGGTTGGTTGGGATTGATTGGTTGGTTGGGATTGGTTGGTTGTGGTTGGTTGGTTGTGGTTGGTTGGTTGTGGTTGGTTGGTTGGTTGTGGTTGGTTGTGGTTGGTTGGTTGGTTGTGGTTTGTTGTGGTTGGTTGGTTGGTTGGTTGGTTGGTTGGTTGTGGTTGGTTGGTTGGTTGGTTGTGGTTGTGGTTGGTTGGTTGGTTGTGGTTGGTTGGTTATAGGGCTGGGCGATATATCGAATGCTTTTGTCACGCGCATTTCGTCAGTAAAGCCGGTTCCCTGATTACCGCTAAATCGCCATCACCTGCTTTCAAATGGTGCGGCATTTAATATACAGAGCCATAGTTCACTGACAAGCCACGCAATATCGCGTTCAATATCGATATGAATCGCCGTCGATATTGAACGCGATATTGCGTGGCTTGTCAGTGATCTACGGCTCTGTCTATTAAATGCCGCTCCATTTGAAAGCAGGTGATGGCGATTTAGCGGTAATCAGGGAACCAGCTTTACTGACGAAATGCGCGTGACAAAAGCATTCGATATATCGCCCAGCCCTATTTGTTGGTTGTTTGTGGTTAGTTGGTTGGTTGGTTGTGGTTGGTTGGTTATGGTTGGTTGTTTGGTTGGTTGGGGTTGATTATGGTTGGTTGTGGGTGGTGTTGGTTGGTTGTAAAATCATAAATTAAAGGCAGTACACTACCAAATAGTGTTATTAATATATAAATACAATCTTAATCTTTAACACAATATATGAATAATCTTTTACACTATTAGTTTATTGTACTAGTACTGATATTGTGTTGGTAATGAGAATTATATTTTCTTGCAAAAAAGCTTATTTGTCATTAAATGTCACAATGCAAGTCTTAAATTTGTATGAATAAAATGTAATTATATAATGAATAAAAGTAATTTATTTATTTCTTCCCTTTGATTTTGGGGTGAAGTTTGACCTGGACATGTTACCGACAGGTTTCATGAGATTCACAAAGAAACGCAATAAGAGAAGAAAAAATGAGGCTTAAAGAATCATGCTACAATAGTGATTCCCTCTCGTCTGTCGTCTGAAGGGGCACGTGAGATTACTGAAGCTCAGAATTGCTCTGTCTCTCTCACACACACACACTTGAGGGAGAGATGTCATCGAGGATAGCGGCCAATCCAGCATACTAAAGATGGCAAATGATGAAATCTCAAGTCCCAGAAGAGCACCTGACATTAAAGTTTTAAACAATAGCAGCTGTCAATCAGCTGAGAGGAGCGATAAAGACAGAGTGGTGAGGGAAAAAGGAAGAAGAACAAGTACAGACGTTGCTATGCAGCAGTTTTGACATGGGTTAAATTACAGGGCTCATGACGGCACCTTCTGGATGGAGTTTGACTATTCAAGCTCAAAATCAACATGAAATGGCATTTTACTTCAATAGTGTAGCATATTTTTGAGTAAAAAAAAATATGTATATATAGAAGAATGACTGTTGCCCTTTTTAATTCACCTGGGAATTGATCAGATGAAAAGTGGAAAAAAATTTGATTTGACTTCTAGCTTACCTTTCTTCAAATCGATCTTCATTTTCTTCCCAGGCTTTTTGTTGATCATATCAACCACAGTGACAAGGGCCGGGGTCTTTTTGGGGGCGGGGCTCTCACTACGATCTTTCAGGGTGGGTGATGCGCTGATGGGAGGAGAAGGCGTATATCTGCGATTATTTGATTCCACGGGGGTGTGTCTTGCAGGTCGAAGCTCCTCCTCCTTAAGGGGTGGGGTTTGTGAGGCAGGGGGCTCTGGGGATGGCGTTGACGCATTACTCGGACGGAGTTTATGGACCAAGAAAGGACTCTTGACTTTAGGGACCACAGTGGTTGGTTCGGTGTTGTTGAAAAGCTGCCCAATGAGGCTCTTTTCGTAGCGGAGCTTGTTGGCAACAGGAAGCACCTCCAAACGTACAGTGGAAGAGGACATGGCTTGGCGAAACACCTCCTGAGACCTGGAACATCAAGAGAGAAACTTTGTCTTACTGTTCTGTAGTGCACATTTGTAGAATATAAAGACATTCCTTCTCTGCTTCAAAGATACAGAAGAGCTCTAGACTCAACAACCTCCTTAATTAGCACCATTCAAGAGCTGTTTCGTTCAAGAACTTCCAGTGGGAATCACTTCTCAACGTTTCCATCTTTTTACATAACTCCCTGGAATTTACCCTGTCAATATAGACTAGTGAGATTATGTTAAAAAAAAGGTGGTGCATTGCAGATTTTATTACAGTTAAGCAACAGCTTATTTATTCCATATTGTGACTTACATCCAAGTGAAAAAGGTTATTGAAAGTGAAATAATTGGAGGGTAGGGAATATCGGTTGGCAATATAGCAAAAATTTCATTTTTTTTTTTTTTTAAAGAAAGGTTCACGATCTTATCATGATTTTGTTTCATGTTAGTTTTCCTTTTTCTTTTTTCAAACTAATTTTTTAATAGAAACAGCACGTCCTGACGGATATACCCCAAGACAAGCAAACGGGTACAAATGCAAGAAACCATAAAAAAAAAAAACAGATCTTCACATTTTTAAATCAAGTCCAGAAATGAGACAACAACACATTAGATTTATAGATATACATGTAATTGTATGCACATGTCTACCCTCTACTATGTGGTTTGTTAATCATTGTTGTGAAATATTCTTAAAATTGGGCTCCATCTTGCCTCAAATATATTCAACTGAAGTCTGAACCACTGTAGTTACATTGACTATTTTAACAATGTCTTTACTATTGTGTTCATAAGATGAAAGAAAGTCTTACAAGTTTGGAACAACATAAGTCTGAGTAATTAATGACAGAATTTTCATTTTTGGGTGAACTATCCCTTTAACATTAATGACTGACAGTAGTAGGTTTATTAGGCTGCTGTCACTTTAATAAGACGTAATGCATGGATAAACATGATACACATGCGTATAATAATATGAATGTGCACACACTAGCACAATACTACAATCTCACTTCAAAGGTATCTTGTGGAGACATTTGAATCATTCACAATTTGAAATCATGATATCGCACACCCCTAGTGGAGACACAATTCATGTTGCGTTAAATGTGTTGAGCAAACTTTTCAGAGTTCAGTTCAGGACGCCGCTGGAGAAGTAAAATTGACTTGCTTGACTGCAGTCTTTTTTCTTTTGTACTTCAAAACCTTTAACTCTCATACCCATTTCTCTAACTCTTCCTCTAATAGTGCCACTTCGTTTAATCTGTCACCCTTTTGAAGACTGTCCAATACCCTTGATGCCACTTAATAAGGCAATTCCACACTTGCGGCAAGAGAAGATCATTTTCTTTTGTTGTGTTAAAGTTACAGCACTAAATCTCTGCAAGAGAGGAAAATTAGATAGATAGATAGGTAGATAGATAGATAGATAGATAGATAGATAGATAGATAGATAGATAGATAGATAGATAGATAGATAGATAGATAGATAGATAGATAGATAGATAGATAGATAGATAGATAGATAGATAGATAGATAGATAGATAGACAGACAGACAGACAGACAGACAGACAGACAGACAGACAGACAGACAGACAGACAGACAGGTGAGAGAACATTTTGCTTGGTATGTTTTTCTTCTTCAAACCAAACTTGGGTCTTCAGATGGCAAAGTTTAAATCCCGCCTGGCTAGAGCGCTTCCCCTAACGTTTACGCATTAGGTCAGTAGGCAGAGAGTAGGTGGTCTTTTGTGGCTGTTCGCAGGCATTCAACCACATGAGTGTCTACACTACGAAAGCAATCCGGTCGAATGCACTGAAAGTGGTTGAAATTGGACAAGCTCAAAACGTTTTACACCCCATTTATACTTGTATTTAGCGTCGTCCACTTGTGATCCAATCGACCAAAACCCATTTTAATACCAGGTGGAAAACAGGGCCATAGATAGATAATGAGGATGAAAAAAGGTTTGCACGCTATGAGCGTGTAGGACACAGAACAATCGCATGAAAGTGAAAATAATACAAAAGATGGACAATAAAAGAAGGGAATGAAGTAGAGAGAAAGAGAGGGGGTGGATGATTAGTAATCCACATGACGACAATGAAAGTGTGACAGATGAAAGAGTCAGACACTCACTGAGCGAAGGACTTGTCTATTAACTCGATGTCATTGATCAGCACAATGCACTCGTCCTCTTGAAAGATCCTCTCTCGTTCAGAGCGGCTGTTCTCCTCAATGGATCGGATATGTAGACCCAGAGTCCTGATGACACATGCACAAACAGATAGAAGGGCATGATTTGAGACAAAAAACATATTATTAGTTGTACATACAGTCAAACCAAAATTTATTCAGACACCTTGAACATTTCCTTCATTAATAAAGTTTATTAACTATAGTTAAAAAAATGGTAATAAAATATTACAAGATCAGAGTTAAACTGTGTTAGAAAAAAATAATCTTAATTATGTCAGATAACGCTTAAGCAAAACATGGTCAGGTCAAAACGTCTGAATAGTTTCTGGTTCCAAATTTTTATCAATTTTACTGATATTCCACTGTATAAAGAATTTTTGGGTATAATGTCAGTTTACTTTATTTTGCTCTCCTCACTTACATAAATTAACTATAGAGTCCTGCACCCACTAGTAAAATATACCAAAAATATCAAAAACATCTGAATAATTTTTGGTTTCTTGTATTGAACTTTTCTGAGTTACCCAAATGCTCTCAAGTTGAGCATTCGAAAAAATAAATAAATAAATAAATAAATAAATAAATAAATAAATAAATAAATAAATAAATAAATAAATAAATAAAAAAAATAAAAAACAGTAAATCTTCCTGGACATACGTCCAGTATTTACCACGGAAAGTGTAGGATAATCTCATCTGGTGAAATATGGAATGACACACCAGGAACAGCGTTTTAATGCTTTTTCGTGATTTTGTTTTAATGATTTTAATGAAAATATCAATTATATTCTAGGAACTTTCTCTGAATTAGCTCTCAATACAGAAAGACTTCTCTAGTAAACCATTTCAATGATCAAATCTGTTACTACTAGAAAAATGAAGAAGTAAATACATGATTTAATTTGCTGTTACTTCCTTTGGGGTTTCCTTTGAGACACAACCCAAAGAGTAGTTCACCAGTTCACCGGCCAGGTTTGACCACCTACAGAGAGAGGGTCTATTTCCATCCGGAGCTCAACAGGGCGCAAAGACCCCAACAACAGGAAACATGTCACCGTCCACCCAGGGAGGACTTCCTGTCATGCAACACGTGTGTGTCCTTGCCCTGAGCACTTAACTTTTGACCTGTTCATGCAGTCTGAAAGAGCCATTCACCTAGCTACTTCCTGTAAGCGTGTGAGTGTGTGATTATGGGTGAATATGAACGGGACACTGCTGACTAACTATACTGAGACTGAGTAATGCATGCATGTCCTAAATAGCATTTATAATAAACATGAACGTGAACGTGTGTGTGTGTTTGTGCGTGTGTGTTTTACCTTCCACTCAGTGAGGAGCAGTATGATATGACTTTGATTCCCAGAGGCCCGAGGTCTCCAGAAATCTCGACTGTCCGTGTGAGACTGCTGCAGTAAGGAAAAACAATGGTCTCGGTGGTTAGTGGTTACATTTTTCTTACCAGAAAAAAAGGAAAACAACTGAAAAACTGAAAAATATATTTTGGAAGTGGAAACTTTCAGTGGAATGCAATTACATTAGAAGAACAACAGTCACATGTCAAAATGACAAGCCAAATAACCATTACGGTAGGAACTGTCTTGGATATCAATGGAGTACTCCCCCTGTCACCTGCATCATTTCCTCAGGTCGAGAGCTGTAGCATTATAGCATTCAATCAGTCTCCTCTGAGCGTGCACTTACATTGAAACACAAACAAATGCACACAAAATACACTAGATTTTCACATATACTAAAGTAAATCTAAGAGATGCTTGTTCACTTGCTTGAACACACCACCACAATACGGACGGACGGACGGACGGATGGATGGATGGATGGGTTGGCTAGTTGGTTGGTGGGATAATGGATGGATGGATAGGTAGGATGGATGGATGGATAGGTAGGATGGATGGATAGGTAGGATGGATGGAAGGAAGGATGGATGGATGGAAGGATGGATGGATGGATGGTTGGTTGGTTGGTTGGTTGGTTGGTTGGTGGGATAATGGATGGATGGATTGCGTTCGGCGTTCCTATAACTAAAATCCCAGTTCCCAGTACTGTCATGGTAGTAATATGTATATAAAACGCACATTTGCAATGCATTGGAACAGCATCTGCATCTGTGTACTTGCGGTAGAGTACGTTTCTGGCCTACAGCAGTCCGTGCATTTAAGACACAAACCCACACAAACAAAAAAGCAAAAGTATTCACAAGCTACTTTGTACTCTTGACGACACACGCAGCAAATCCATTTGCTGTTTATATCCTGCGGGATGACATTAATAACCAAACAAATGAGCCGAAAGCCAGTGGAGTCACTGCCATTCAGTGTGTCTGAGATGAGAGCTGGAGGCAAAGGTGTCTACCTGCATCTCTCACCACAATAAAGACAGAACAGAGGAAAGGCTGAGAGGAAGAGAGAGGATGTGAACTCTTCCATCTTTGTCCAAAAAAAAAAAAAAGCCTTTTCTGGAAGATTCAGACAAGTAAAACAATCACAGTTACTTACTAAATTAAATGTTTTATCATATTAAAGGGGTGGTTGATTATGATTTCACTTTTTTAACTTTAGTTAGTGTGTAATGTTGCTGTTTGATCATAAACAACATCTGCAAAGTTATGACACTCAAAGTTCAATGCAAAGGGAGATATTTCCTTTTACAGAAATCGCTTTTTAAGGACTATAATGAGCTTTTTCCTGGGTTGGTGACATCACAAACCCCAAAATTGACATGAACCCGCCTTTTTATTTTCACAATATAATTTTAATTGTTTTTTCATTTTTTGTGAAAATGTGATACACTCTTAACTCAAGATTCTCTAATGAACAGAATGTTCAAAAGAACAGCATTTACTGTATATGAAACAGAAATCGTTTGTAATAATTTTAAAATGCCTTTACTGACACAATTTTATGCATCTTTCCTGTATATAACTAATATTTACATTTATTCTGACATTGCATGAGCACAGCACCAGATATTATTGAACACATACATTTAGCTTTATCCTTTATTCTGAGTTATTTCTGAATTTCAGATACACAGGCCCTTAAACATCATGTGAAAGCAAAAAAAAAAATTGTCAGACAGGACATTCTTGTATAAGTGGGCACCATAATAAACTACTATGTGACTCATAACATGTGACTGCGTAGTTACAGAGTAATGTCATCAACAACATCAATGACATAATGACATCAAACTCCACCAACAACTGAGATCAGGAAACATTTCTTCCACACATCGTGATCTGCAGAGTGCATCACCACAAAAATAACACATCCTCTCCCTCCATTTGCATTCTTCCCAAAATAAAAACCTCCTCTGCCAATTTGCATGTGCCCAGTGTGGCGCGGAGCATCCATGAATTTACATGAATAAAAACTGAGAGTGGCAGCAGCTCATCAAACAGATACAGAGCTTATTACTGCTCACACACCACAACAGCGCGACACACGCGGAGTGTGTTTGTGTGCGCCGAGAAAGTGTCAGAGAGGGAAAAACATTTCCTCTATTCCTGTGATCAATTTCAAGATAAAAGAAAAAAAAAAAAAAAAAACTTTCATACCACAATTCCATAAATTATCTGAAAAAGAAATGAAAGAACAATTTCACATTTGAATGACACAGCCTCAGAAACTCATATATAAATTACCTATATATTTATATACATATATAATTATAAATTACCTAATTTGATGAAAATAAAACCGAGGGTGTGATCAAGGGACCAAAGTACAAACTATTCAATAATATTTTCCAAAGTTTATGTCCACTAGAAATATGCTCATTATGATCAACATTACTAGTCCACCACATCCTCATTTTCATTTGCCTCAAATTAAATGGCATCTTATGCAACTTTACCCAGTGCATCTACCCAACTTGTGCGGTTTAGCTGTGGTCGGCAACTGTCCATGTCCAGATGAAAATAATGCCATTAATATGCCATTTATCAGGAATGGGAAATAATTTTATCTCATAGATACAGAGAACCTAAATAAGCACTCTTATTAAAACTTGATTGAATACCAGATGGACCTCAGGGGCTTCAAATGAGGTGATGCGGTACTGTAAACCACTTCAATGTTTAATGAGCTGTAAAAGTGTGTGTGTGTGTGTGTGTATCAGTAATGCTGATTGACAGAGGCACTGAAGAGAGGCGAGAGATAAACTTCATCCCTCTCTCAGGGAGAAAAGATGAGGTCACATGACCTGTGATAAGAGGTACGTCTGGAGAAAACGTGATGTAAGTCTCCCATTCTGTGACTATGGCAACAAGTGTACATATTAATGACGATATACACACATAAGCTCTTGTGCTTCTTTGAAATGCTGAATCTGTGTCCTGCCGTATGCATTCAAGTGAAATCATCTACTGAAATCGCAATGCTCAGAGGAGTCGACCTTTAATGTTGTTTCCATTATTTTAGCTTGATAAGGATTTCAGTAAGGAAAGCTGCTTCTAGTTAAGCAATAAAAGCAATAAAAAAAACAATAAGCACATGAGATGAATTCTGACCTTTAAATAGAATTTGTCTGAAATATTACAGTATGCGGATCAAAGCTTGTAAAAGTGCTTTACAAGGCTTAAACGTGTGATAAACAAGGCTCTTTAAAAACTAAATATGACAATAATATTGTGTGCATTTAGAAATAAAATATTAGTTATCGTAACGGCCGATTACATTGTTAAAATCTATTCAAGTTGATTACTAATAGTATATATGAATAATAAGCAAATATTTTTGCATTTAAATAAATATAAATATTTATAAATTCAATGTATGTAAAATGTATAAAGTAATTATATTAACAAAATGAAATGATATGCAACTATTTTTGTATTTGAATAAATATAAATATTTATAAACAATTGTGAATAAAATGTAAATTATTATAATGTCAAGAACTAAAAATATTATTAAAATAAAATAAATATTACATTAAATAGGTAATATTGAAATAAATATAATTAAATGTAATATATATATATATATATATATATATATATATTATTATTATTTATATAAGTCATTGATAAATGTTAATATTTATATATTTTTAAAATATATATTTATTTAAAAATTATAAATACAATAATTCAATATATATAAATAAGTACATACCAAATTTGGCAACAAACATCATGTTCAAAACACATTGGCGCCAGACAAATACACAAAAAGAGAACCTTAATCTGACAACAATGAACTGTCACAAAACAAAGACCCAAATTAATCTCAGAGTAGAGAGCTGCTCACAGTAATCACTGAATTCATATGATTTCAACCCCATGATTTATGAATGTAGATACACAATCATATACTATATACAGTGCATTCATAAAGTCCCTCACCTTAAGTTGACTTGTCCAGTCTTGGAGTTTGGGACGTCAACCTTGGGTTTGTCCATGGCTCCTCCCTTCACAGTCGTTGCATGACCGACACCCTATCAACACAAAAATACACTCATGGTGACTTCAGTTTCACTAGAGGACCCAAAACAACGATACCATGCTTCAAACGTTCCCTACTGAGCAAGATGCCAAAGTGCCTCAACAGTTCGCCATTGAAAAACTGTAATTGCGTCCTTTCCGTCTGTCTGTCTCTATCGGTCTGTTCTCACCCACTGCTTACCTTTCACTACTTTTTAAGCGATTAATATCTCATCTGCAGAAAGTAATCAAAACAGATAAAATGTAAATGATCTGAATAAATACACAACGACGAGGAAAAAACAAGGAGATGCACCATGAAAGGGAATGTCCACTTTCCTCACAGTGGAGCCGTAGCTAATGGTTGTCCAGAACGCACCCTGTACTCCACCCAAGACACACACACACAAACACATGGGACCCCCCTCCTCACAGGATGCATCAAACACACAAAAAGTGACCTAGATTATCTGAGTAGAGAGCGATTATCCCCCCGCTAGGCCACATGCTCCTGGGCTATTGTTAATGTGCATCTCCCATCTTTATTGAGTGTACACTGTTCACATGAGGACAACAACAGAGATAGAGTTTAATGGGGAGATGGGTGGTTGACATAACCTTTCTGAAAAGAAAAAGCAGAAACATTCACAAAAAAATGACATTTTTTTGAATGACAACAAAAGTGACATTTTGAACACTTACAATCATAAAAAAAAAAAAAAAAAAATGTTTTTTGAGCAGCTAATCAGCATATCAGAATGATTTCTTAAGGACCGTGTGGTTGTAACAGCAAAAATATTGGTGATCACAGCCTCAAACTTTATGAACTGCAACAGATTAATTTGTAATACACAAAAATACATAACACATATGCAACCATTTTTTGAGAATGTGTGAGTTCAAATTTGACGTGGTTGGATTTGTGCGAGTACATGGTCACGCACTCAATCAGTGTCTACCTACCTGAACTTACTTGCATTAAGGACTTATCTAATCTGTCACGTGTTATCGACTACGGCAAATCGGCTATTCTCCCGTAGTTGGTCCCGTTGGAGTTTTCCCCTCTTTTACACCTCACTTTTATAAACTAATTCGAAAATGAAAGTAAAATGCGCAGTCTCCAGTGGCTGGGAGTCAGATTTCACACGTGTCATGTGTGCACGCACGCCGATGATGAAAAGCGCAAATTTGGAATTTAGGAAATAAATCATCTAAAAATGAAGAGGTCAATAACTGATTATTTTAAAAAACAAAGTGCAGAGGGTGAGGATGCTGATGGAAAGGTCGAGCCAACAAGCCAGCATACAGACTCAGACATAACTGATGTTGAGAGCACAGAACTGGTTGATATTTTTTTAATCATATATATATATATATATATATATATATATATATATATATATATATATATGTGTAAATATATGTGTATATATATATATATATTAGTTTTTTTTTTTTCATTTGTTAGTTAAAAGATTTGAGCATTTACAAACAAAAATTTACGAATCAGATGTCAGATTTCATTGGTGATTTCAAATATGAAATTTAATCGTAAGCTTGGTAAACCGCTTTCACGACTGAATTATCTGCCCCGAGAGGTGTTTCAAAGATGACCGTAGAGTGAAATGGCTTGCCTTAAATGGACTTTGAATAAGTCGCAAAACTGTTCAGATTCTAAAAAGAAAAAAAAGGTCAAGTATATTCCTGCTAATGCGGTTTTGGGGGACTTTGTGGAAACTAAATAGAACAACAAGAAAAAAAAAAACTGACGGTTGATATGTTTACGACCTAAATAGTCTTGAAGTAAACACAGTAAAACATTCATGGTCAGACGCATCAGCCGTGCAAGGAGTCTATATTAAATATGCCTGTCCTTGGCTCTCGGTGTGCACGGTCTGTTTACATAAGACTTATGAGCAGTGGGTACTGGGTAAACTCTTGGGAATACAGTAATTGAATAAATGTCAAAGCCTAATGAGAGAGTTTGTAAGAGATTGTGTGGGGATCTGCATCACAAATGTGTTTCTCTATGACCTTTGAGTCAATCTCATCCATCCATCTAGAACTGACTGAGATATTACAACAGCAAAGCCTGATCATCAATCTGCTGTATATGATAACTCAGCACAAGTGCTAACATAACACATTCAGATACAAAAAGACTAACACAAACTAATAAAAGAGTACCATGGTATTCTTTAAAAGTACCTTGCTGAACCATACCACATAGCATGATATTTCAGCCAAACAACTGAAACAAATAAATAAACCACAAACACAAAAACGAATGAATGGGCTATAAATGAAAACAAGGAAATTAATGAACAGAAGGAAGGACGGACGGACGGACGGACGGATGGATGGATGGAGGGAAGAAAGAAGTAAGAAAGCAAAGGAAAAGGAAATGATCAATAAACAAGCGTAAAAAAAAAACCTGATAAAAAGGTATTATGTTTTATTTAGCAAGCCTGTAACCACCTAGATCAAAGATGAAAAACCATTTACTGCCAAAACAGGCAATTTACTAAGGAAATATATGAATCAAAAACCTAGGACTAGTTTGTGAAAGTAGGTTTTTGAAATAATGTGACTGACAGCAGCGGTCCTAGAGGCAATGTTGCTCAGTTCTACCACGTGGTATGAATGCCGTGGGCATGTGCACACGTGAAAAATGCGTAGGCGCCCCCAGGTGGCTGATTTCTTTCTAATTTTTCACAAGCCGCTAGGGCCGTGAGTCAAACAGGCCCAGCGAGTTTCGTTCTGATTGGCCTCCGTTAACCTTGTCTGACAGCAGTTCGAACTTGGCCGATGGCGGCCGTGTTGTTCAAGATACGCAAATGTCTTTGTAGACAATCACGGCATCTTGGACAAAGATATTGCATGCCAGTTTTCAAGACAATCAGACTGGCTGTTGCGTAGGTATAGCCGTTTTCATTTTTATAGCGACACCAAGTGGCCAGTCGCCGCATCCTTTTTCACACCACCACAGACTGAGCCCGTATATAGGTGTACCGAGTTTGGTGGAATTATCTCATTCCATTCAAGAGGGATAGCCATTTTATTAAAAGTGTCCACGCCCACTTTGAACTTTTTGGCATCCCGTTGCGGACGTGAATCGAAATTTCGTCTTTTTTCGATAATTATTAGCAATCAGAGAATCTTTCTGCACTGGTTTGGTTCCTAAAAACCTAGGACTAGCTCGCAAAAGTAGGTTTTTCTAAAAATCCAAAATACCCGAAAATTTCCCCAGAGTGACGGTCGAATCCGAGTTTTGAGCCAAGGATTCCAATGATATAACTAGAGACTGCGACGAACGACTGCGACATTTAGGAGGTATGAGCCATTACGTACTTTTGGTCATTGTAGCGCCACCACCAGGCCGAATGGGGCGAGCCTTGTGACATTGTAGACGCGCAGAGTAGTCTCTACCCGATTGCTTTTAGGTGAGAATTCTGATTCTTGGAAATTCAATAGGGTTTCAGAGCTACATGCTTGAACCTCTAGTGAATGAATGAACAAACAAAATAACAATGAGAGGAAGAAAGAAACAAACAAACAAGCCAAGAACAAATCAACCAATGAATGAACGAATATAACAGAATGAAAACTAAATGAAAAAGAAGAAGAATCATCGGAGTGTCCCCAGTTCACAACAGTGTATGAAAATCAATTAAAAGGTCTCGGGTGTTTATGAGAGCACTGACCATAATTACACATCTCATGTTCATGTTTATGTGCTTTGGAAGGTCTAGACAACCTCCTCAACACATCTGATAATCATCTCGTCTTCAGTCTAAAACATGACTGACAAAACCTGGCAGAGAATCCCCGCCCCGCACTTGTAATTACCCGGTTCTCCTGTACACACAGCTGAGATGTGAGCAGAGCAGAGCCCAGCAGCACAGAGAAACTCCTCAAATCATTTAAAGGTGTGCCATGCTTCAGTGGAGGTGACCGCCGGCTGTAAGCTTGAGCTCCTGGGACAGATGATAAGGGACTGGGAGCGCTTCAGGGTCCCCCGTCTCTGCTGTAACGTGAACAGGGAGCTCAGAGTTCCTCCAGGGACTCTTCAAAAAAGACTTCCATTAGATCAAAAACTGCAGTGTGTTCCTCAGGCACGTGATTTACACAAGTAGGACATTCTGTTCCTGGATCTGATGGTCTTGGAACAATATTCCCATTAAGCAATCATTACTTCTAAAATAAATAAGGTTCATAAGGATATTACTCAAGATTCAAAACACAATCCATAAATCTCATCTGGTCTGGTTAAAAAGTGCTGTTCCAGAACTAACAAGGATGTTGTTCCAAGAACATGTTCTACTCAATTTGGTTTGATTTTACAAAAGCAAAACATGCTCCTGAATCAACAACATTGATCCTGGAACAACACTATTGTAAACCCATCGAGAATTACCTTAGATTTCAGAGAAAGGACCTGGAATAACACTCCAAATTAACAAGCATTTTGCCCCGATTTTAGAGCAATGCTGGGTTCAGATGACATAATATCAGCCCGATTTTGGCAGGATCTGTATGACGAAGGGTGTCGTGGTGATTTGCAATGACAATAGACATACAGGCATGCAGTCAGATGATGATTACAGTCAGTCACAGGCAATCCACATTCCCATCCAGAAGGGGGCACGAAGGGATGCAACGCTGTTTGGAAACCGCCACAACAGGAAAAAGAGCAGAAGAAGAAGAGTAGGTCTATGAACCAAACCAAAACAAGAGTTCAGATGGCACGCAAGAGCTTGCTAGTAGCTATATGCGTTTAAAATGTGTAAATAGCATCACAAGAAGTACACATGACAAAGCCAGCACTTTGGTCATCATCTTTCATTATTTCGACAAATGTCTCCCACACTTTGCTCTTTCGATTTGTGTATTTGCGGAGTTTCCACTCCCCAGTCTTCACCTTTTCTCTTCCCGCCTCCATCTCTATCGCAGACTGAGCTTGTGCATCATCTTCGCACCAGTTATTCAGCCAATAAAGTGTAGGCCTATGTATTTCATAGAAAATTGTGTCTAGTAAATTACAAAGGTTTAATTGGCATCTTTATTTAAAACGACCCAACCGACCGCGACCCGAATATCATTAAAAATGTTTTTGGATGACTCGTAACCGCGGGTAACCACAGGCACCCGCTCATTTTGGATCAACCCGCGCATCACTGGTGCCAAACACCAGAGCTAGGCAGAAAAAGACTACATGAGTGCAAAAACTCTGTAAAAGTTTTATTTTTATTTTTTCTATTTATTTTGTGCTTTTATGACACAAGAGATGATTTTCAGTTTTGTAGCTAAATTGTGACCAAATAATGTTTTTTTGTGTTTAACAGCTCTTAAAAAATAAAAAATAAAAATATAGGAGGCTGTACTGTACCAACTACTAACTACCTTAGGGGGGACTAAATGCCGCTAGGTAGAACAAACTGTAACTTGCACTACTGTCTGTTCAAAATAAATAAAAAGAAACCTAGCATTGGAGATTTGTTGCTTGTTCCAGTTATCGTTTCGAACCGTGACCCTAAAACCGAGGTACGTACAAAACCATGACTTCAGTGTACTGTTACACCCCTACTATTTGTATAAACCACAACATAAATGGAAAAAACAAAATCATGGAGCATTATTGGTATCTGGAACTAAAGTCGCCAAGAATCTTAAGAGTGCTGCAGAAGTTCTGCAAGTGGAAGTGGAATCTGCAGCGGTGGCACTGACAGAAGCAGATATTTGTTTGGATGTAGAGAGAATACGCACATATTTATGAATCCACACCATCTCAAAAGTGCTGTCGTTGATGCATTAGTGTGCCCTCACCCTGTCATTGAGGAGTGCACCACGATGATTACTGTCACTCTGAGCAATCTGGGACGGATGTGTGCAAGTGTCTGCGTGAGCTGTAATTTTGCAGACACCTTCTGAATCCCTAACAATTGCCGTACACTTTCTTTTCCCGTTTGATGCTAATATTTTAGAGATATTGGACAGTTTTATGTGTGTAGTCCTGATACACTCAGCAGTTTCCCAAGAGACTGAAAGTGGTACAATTTAAGAAATGTCACACTTAGAATTAAAATATACTGCGTTGGCTTTCTGTGTCTGAAGCACAGAGTACATACAGCAAAACGCTGTTCACTCATTCTAAAACTTACACTACTGTTCAAAAGTTTGAAGGTTGGAAGAATTTTTGTTTTGTTTGTTTGTTTGTTTGTTTTTTTAAATATTCTCGCCAAGGCTGCATTTATCATTTATTTGATCAAAAATACAGTAAAAACATTTTTAATATTGCGGAATATTTTTACAATTTAAAATAACTGTTTTCTATTTTAATACATTTTAAAATGTAATTTATTCCTGTGGTGTAAAGCTGAATTTTCAGCATCATTAATCCAGTGTCACATGATCCTTCAGAAATCATTCTAGTATGCTGATTTTCTTTATTATTATGTTGAAAACAGTTGTGCTGCTTCATATTTTTGTGAAAACCATGATATATTATTTTCAGGATTCACTGATGAATAGAAAGTTCAAAAGAACAGCACTTATTTGAAATAAAATCATTTGTAACATTATAAATGCCCTTAAATTTCTTTCTGAATAAAAGTATTAATTTCTTTCAGAAATAAAATCTTCTTGACACCAAACTTTTGAGCAGATGTGTTTGTGCTGTTTGTCTGCTAGAATCTGAAAAGCAAATATGAAAAAGATGACCTCAAAGGAAGGGAATGAAAGAGAGAGATATACTTAGAGAGAGTAAAAGCTTTGTTGATGAAAACAATAATGGAAGAGAGTAAGATAACAATGGTGGTGGAGCTAAAAGGTCAAACTTAAGCACAAATACAATATGTTGACTGTGACAGTGAAAGTCCTGCAAACAAGCACTGGTTAAATAAATAAGACGACCAGCAGCACAAAAAAAAAAAAAAATCAAAAATATTCTTGTATTGAATCCACAATACAAATTTGGCCTTCATTTTCTGTAACAACTGAAAAAAGAAAGTTGACACATTCCAAGACACTCCTATCAGACATGAGTAGGTGATGTGTGTTCACTCACGGTAGACTGGGGTCTGCTGATGTCCTCATGGTCCAATGAAATGATATCCAGGGGCGGGGCGAGGGCGGGGTCACTGCTGCTTCGCACGGATAGAGGGGTGGCTGATGGGAAAAGTCAAAGAATATAGTTATATATATAAATAAAACATAAATATATCTAGATAAAACAATGACCTAGACCTTAAAAAAAGTACTGTAGCGATACCATGGTACATGATAGTATTATATAGCACTGAACAGTGTTATTTTTGTGTCATTAAGATTACTTTTCATATTATTTATAATATTATGTTCTTGTTAATATTTTGAATTACATTTTATTTTTGAAATTTCTGTATTTATTTTCATTTTATTTACAATCTTAGAAATGTTTTTATAATATTTATTATTTTTTAAATAGGTCTATATAGTTTTTTTTTATTATTGAGTTTTAGTTTATTTAATTTTAGTTATTTTAGTACTTCAACTTAAAAAAAAAAACCTATCTGGAATAAAATTTGTTTAATATGTTTATTATCTACTTTGGTTAATGTATATTTTTTTCTAGTAATTAAAATGTGTTTTGATGGGGTTTTTTTTGTATTTGTTTATGTAGTATCATTGTACTGGCATGGTAAAAGCCAGCGGTATGACCATGAAGAGAAGATAAAACCGGTTAATTTTATCTTGACTCATTTTAATAATTAATTTTAAAGCACACATTAGCATAGGTAATAAAAAGTGAAGTAATATGTAACCATTTTGAGACAGTTCCCATTTTGTGGCAGCTTTTTTGTTATTTATTTATGTATATATTTACATATGTATTTACTATTTACTTATTTATTTGTGCAATCATTCATTAATTTTGTGTAACTCTTGCATTAAATAAATAATTTTGAGCAGTTATTTTTGTCTCATTTACCATTATTCAGCTGTATTTTTTTCCAGACAGCCAAGCACAGATCAAACACTAGTTGAACATTACCTAGAGTGTTTTCTGCTCTTTTCAGACACACATTGGATCAAATAAATACAATTAATATCACACTAAACTCACCACATGAAAGCACAACAACACAGTCTCACGCAACACAAACAGAAAGGCATCTGAATGAGTCAGAGCAGCTTTCCGTACACAGACTCATCAGCCCTGCCAAACGTCTCCCATCACACGCATTTGTCTGGTTTCCATAAGAGGGACAACAGCCAAAGAGCAGGAGCCATCGCTAGACTCAGCAGAAACGGCTACGGGAAAAGGATGCTAGATCCATCAAAAACAGCTCTGTCTTTTACAGGAATAAAATAAAACTGCAGCGAGGGAGTTTTATATCAGGACTATCCAACAGAATGTCCTTGGCCTCCATTCTGAAGAGGATCTCCAAGACCTTCTGAGATAAAGCCGGAGACACTGTGACATCTCAAGGATCTGAAGTACACAAATTTGCTGAACGTTGGCATGGAGGCAAGGTCAAAATTCATAAAGTTACTGCTGAAGAAAAGGAGCTAAATCATGGGAAACTGAATTTTCTACAAGGGAAACAGTTTTTAGTATACCAACCTGAAAAATATGAGACTAAGCTGCAAAAAAGACTCATTCAGAAACAGTAACTTCATTATTGAGCATATTTGCATACAAGCGTCTACATTTACATAACAACGGGTTAGCAGTATTGAGCCATTTCACCCACACTAATGAATGACAGTGTGTGTATTATATGAGGTTAGCCATTCACACATGACTGCTTTTAATCACACTGCATGCCAATTGCCTATATTTGCGTACAAATGCTCTTCATTATGTGCAAAGAAAAAGTTACACAAATTCACAAAAGGTCTGTACACACATAAATGTGCTTTAGTCAATTATAAAAGAGCTGATAGTGCAGTTCATTACAATTTTAGGGTAAAATCTATATAGTATCCATATATCTATGTCTATCTATCTATCCATCTATATTATAATATTATAATAATATTTTACAATTTTACTGTGTTTTGATCAGCCTTGGTGAGCTTACCGACCAACTTTGGGCCACTTTTATAAATGGCTAGTATCATGTCAAAGTACAGTTTTAAAGTAGCTTCCTAAAGACTGACGAGAACTAATTATCTTGCGAGAGGTGGTAAATGCGAGAGAACAGAATACTGAGAAATTCTACCAGCCACAATCAACAAGAAAGATCAAGTCTGACCCTGAAAAAAAAAAAGATAAAAAAATTCAAGCAGTGTTTGAAAAAGTTACCATTTTCCCCTGGTCAAACACAGACACTTCCATCAGCAAAGACTGCTCATATCCGTCAGTCTGCTACTAGAAAAATCATCAAAAAGCCTTTCAGTATGATCACACTAGCACAGAAACTCTGATTCAGGTGAAGCTGGTATGTTCTGGGAGTCATTAACACAGACTTTGTGGCCGTCTCTTTGACTCACAGCCATTTTAATAAGGTACTGGAACCAAAAGCAAGCTATAACGCATCTGCTTTAGAAGCTACTTCATTAAGAAAACCATTGGTATTACTTTCTGAGCTAATATTTGAACTCCTCAGGGCCATCTTTAAATGTACCACTGAGCTACTGAACTATATTTCTCTGTATTTCAATGGAAATGTGCATATGAGACAGATAAGGCCAATGAAAGAGACCTAGACAGAAACCCACTCTTTTGAGGCCTGTTTTACCTCAGAGCAGAAAGTTTATATATCCTTTGTGCTTGAGTCCAATAAATAAATAACTAAAATAAAATTCTGAGTGGGCTTACATACTAACAGACGCCGTAGATATTTTATTTTAAGAGTTTTGTTTGCGTCCTGTGTGTGTATGCCACCTTAGAGAACTCTTCATTGCCATCATTTATCTACACCGCAAGACCTCCAATATCAGCTAGGTCCTACACTAACTGCCCCCTGATGACTTCATGAAGGACACTCACAATAAGAAAGCTCTCAGACCTTCATGATGTTTACAAATTCTCATATAGGAGTTACATCTGCGCAGCGTCTAGATGAAGAGTCGCCCTCAACTCCAATCAATCTTCTCAAACCTGCAGAACCTGGTGGAGATTGGCACTATTTTCTCCTGGCTCAAGGTTAATCGTCTAAAGAAATGCTTGTGCAAACTCATTTAAGGCATTAATTTCAGTTTTACGCCCCTTGAAATAGCAGAAGAAAGAATTTGTGGGAAATCTGTAAAGACCACAGCGATTCAAGGTAAAACCTTTAATTATTGGCTATTCTTGACACAGGAGTGGAACAACCCTTCTAGTGGTTTCATCTTCCAGGAAAAGAACAACATTTGGAGTGTGTTATGAATATGTCTTTTCAGCTGTATAAATAAGAGGCAATCCCACAATATGAGTAATCGAGCTGAAAATAAGGAGAAATTGAGTATGGTATTATTAAACTATTAATAGACTAAAGGTTTGACATTCACACACTTGAGGCTACATTTCAAATGTTTTCATAAGAACCGTTTGCCTTTAATAAATAATTAAAAAGTAGATTTATGGTTGGCTCCGATAGCCTTGTGGACAGCACACCGACATATAATGCTGTTGCGCTTTGGGCCACCAGAGTTTAAGTTCCGGCTTGCGGACCTTTCCCAATCCCGTTCCCCACTCTCTCTCTCTCTCTCGCTCTCTCACTTCGCTTCCTGTCTACATACTGTCCTATCATAATAAAAGGCAAAAACGCCAAAGGTCCCTAAGGGCCACCAAAACGTTTGAAGTGGGTGGAGCCACTTTTACTAAAATGGCTGTAACTCATGAACAGTAAGATATTTTCACCAAACTCAGCACATCTATGTAAGAGCTCATTCTGTGGACGTATGACAAAGGATGCGGCCGTGTGACACCACCTGATGGTGCTATAACAGGAAAAAAACATGCAAATGGCTATAACTACTTCACTGTTACTCTGACTGACTTGAAAATTGGCATGCATTGTCTTTTTCCGAGGTGCAATGACTGTCTATGAGGACGCTGATGTATCTTGAAAAACATGTCCACCATCGGCCAATGAAGTTCAAGCAGCTATCAGACAAGGTTAACAGAGGTCAGCCGGAATGAAACTCACTGGGTCTGTTTGACTTACATACTAACATTATGCATTATTATACATTATAAATGATGCAAAATTATAGCATTTAAATGGTTCACATTTCCCTATGTTCTCCTTGCTGTCATATAGTGTCTCTCTCAGTGAATAGGATTTTACTAGTAAAATTTATAAAATGAATAATGTGTCAAATAATGTTCTTAGTCTTTTCTGTCTGTGGGGGAGACTACAATAATTTACTATGAGTTAAATGGAAATCAAATTAAATACAATTTATTGTGTAACCACAATACCAATAATGCCCAAAAGAAAAAGAAAAAATGTAGCGTGTGACATTTAATTATAAACAAGCCCGAAATACACAAGGAACTCTTATTTTGAAATGTCTGTACTATTGCAGGCTGATCTTACAATCATCTAAATCATTTTATATAAAAGCCATAAAGTAAACATTGTAGTAATTCATCAACTCGAGTTCATTAGCAATCGCTTGGAATAAATCTGTGCTTTTCATTGATTGAGAATCACTTTGAAGTAGTCTGAAGTGCTGTTGCGCGAGCTTGTAGAAAGCACAACAGCGCCCCCTTGTGATGTTGCAAAATGCAGCGCTCTTGGGAATGTTAGCGGGAGTAAACAGTTCTGACGCACACATAATGAGCAGGTACGAAACGACTAGTTAATCGATCACGGATGGTTTCATTATCTTGCACGGATATAAAAGTATAAGAGGATAAAAATAATAAAAGCAAAAATGTGTCTCCAAATATACTTGGGCGGCCGTTATTATACGTGGGCGGCCCGCCCAAGTAAAGTCTATGTGTGGGAAGCACTGCATACCACATGGTAGAACTCCTCATTCTGAGCAGCTTTGCCTCTAGGACCATTGCTGTTAATAGAATAGTTTGTTAAATATTCATGATTATGTAAAAAACCTACTTTTGCGAACTAGTGCAAGTGTTGTTACCTGATTTGAACCAAACTAGCCGGAGCTACTTTTCTCCGTGTATGTCTATGGTGAGTCACGCAGTTACTGTGATACTCTGTGGCGAGTCCTACCAGTCCGGTCTGAAATAGTCCGAATATAAACACTTATTATAAGTGTACCATAATGATTCAGGGTAAGACAAAAACACGGTTTGGAAAATGGATTCATGTTGTATATTCTCATTATATAATTTTTGTAAATCTTTAACACAAAAAAGTTGCGGACTGCAGCTTTAAAAAAACTTGACTTCCGAAAATAATTAAAATTAAAAGGATGTTACGTTTTTAGTAACAGCATTTTTTGCCTTCCAAAAAAAAAAAAAAAAAAAAACATCAATAACTACAAATAATCTTGATTAGCAGCGGTTACAAAGATAAGGAAATGATGTACTCACATCTGGCGCCTCTAGTATAAGGGCCAAGATTGTGTGAAGGGGAATTATGGGGGAATTCAGAGTCTGGATTTCATCAACAAAATATATTTACGATGGAAATTCCCCATCCTGAATAATGAGATACTTCTGTCAAACGTAAGATCAAGTAAAAAGACCCAAAGTTAACTGCAAGATCCCAGATCGCTTTCCAGTCAACTACAATCGCTTAGCGTTACAAAAGTAACAAGAAAACCACTCTCAATTTAATCTGGGTTTAGGATGAAGGACAGCAAGGAGAATCCTCTTGACCTTTGACCCCTAAGAGGTCTGTCATGTGAAATGGGGTCAAGCGGGCACATTCTTTCAGTCACGCGTCATCTGTTTGTCACGGCTCTACGCTGCGTTTATTCCCATCTGTGGCACATCACCACAAGAAAAGTAAAGATGAATGTGTAAGATGATCAAAAACGTATTAAAAAAAAAAAAAACAGTTTGCAGGTACCAAGAACCACATTCAAAGTCTAAGACGGTCTGTTAAGCTGTAATTCTGTCTTATTGGCAATCGATTGCTGACAGGTATGAGCGGCCGCCCACCTCAGGTGCTGCTGGGAGCCGTGAGAGCAGTGTGAAGACTGGGAGAGAGTGTGTGTAATGAGAGCAGGTAGGTCAGGGATCGATGCCGCTGTAATCATAGCTCCGTGCCGCAGAGACAGTCAGAGGAGAGACAGATTTGCCCCATTTCTGAGGACTATTACGGCTCGAGCAGGAACAAACTCCCAGGCTCCGGTTGGTGGAACAAAGCATCGCTCTATAATTACATCAGAGGAAAAAAAAAAAATTCCTCAATCCTTTCCTTGTGTGCTGACTAAGTAAACATGAACAGCAGGTCTAATTTGTTTAAACTGCAATGCACTAATGTGACGCCCATGGTTGAAGTGTGTTACCCATGACAACCAATCACATATCCTAGAATACATCGAGCTCTCATAATACAATTGAGCTTGTATACTTTTAAATGGTAAAGTGTGTGGTAAACTAAATGGTTAATGAATCCTATTAATAAAAAAAGCATTTTATAATATAAATACAAAAATACAATACAGCTTTTAACTGTATGATATATATATATATATATATATATATATATATATATATATATATATATATATATATATATATTATATTATATTATATACACACACACACCACAGCAGGTGTGAGGGCGGTCCATTGAGCTCTGACTGGCATCTGTCACGCCGCCAATCATTCTCTGTATCATCTCCACCTCTTTAACCTCTTCATTTACTAAGCCCTTTAATGTATGTCTTTGACTCATAGACTGAGTGGTGACCCACTGCCCCTCTCTAACCATCTTCATTCAGCAGTCACCACCTGTCACTCACTCTTATACCCCGCCCCTGACAGAACAGAAGTAATAGTGCTTCTAAATCTCATTGTGCTTTTGTACAGGATGCTCTGGTTAACCCTCAAAGACCCACTGCTAGAAAACTGCACAACAAAGCAATTAAGTAATATCTATTTTTTGCTAAACGTGGGTCAAAACGGCAGCACGACCACTGCCTGCAGACACGACTGCTGGATCAAATTTATGTTTTCCCGAATAAATATTTTTCTCATTATTGCACTTAACCTTAATTTGCCTCTTCAGAAGCTATTATAAACTAACCCAAACCCTAATTTTTAGAATTTAAGAAAAAAACAAAAAGGTTGTAAAAAATGATAATAATTACAGATTTTGAAATTTAAATCAAAAAGAAACATATGAATGATGTTTGGTATACATGTGTGCATTTTAATATGACCATTCAAGCGCAAGAAGACCCGCACACTATTTTATTACACACACACATCCAAAGCGTGTTCACAGAAAAAGTGATTTTAATGTAATTTTTAAATGCAAGAAGATTCGCACGCTGTTTTCTGTGGTGCACACGCATCCAAAACGTGTGCACAGAAAGCTGCTTCTCATACTGAATAGTGTGCGACACTGAACTGAGTTCTCTTCCGCATCTTTTTACACTTGAACGGACAAATACACAAAATATAATAATATGTCAAAATATCCATGTAAACACAGATGGATGTCTTAAGTGAATGCATGTGTAACAGTATATTGGATCTGTGCAGCTCTTAAAGTAGAGTACAGCAGCCTAATATTCGTAATATCTATAATAATGTTAATCAAACAACAAAAGACAGAGAAAATTCACTCGCTGTTCTTGACTGAATAACTTTTGTAACTATATTTGTAACGTATATTTTATTTATAAAGTGCAGTTTTATTTTATATTTGATTTCAGTTTCTGTTTAAGTCTTAAAACACTGTTTATTTCAATCGTATCTTTGTTCAGTTGCATTTATTTGTGTAAATGCTAATTTGTTTATATGTTTTTTTGTTTGTTTTTTTATTATTGCATGTTTACTTAATGCTTGAAAATGTATATTAGTTAGGCTAGTTGTTTTTGCTATGGTATTTTTAAACTATTGGCAAAAGTTCCTTGTGTAAATGTTCTTGAGCCTGTTGATTTTTGTTTATGGTTTTCAGCTACAATAAAATGTTTTGCAATAAGACTTAGAATGAATGATATCTAAGGTTTTTTTATTATTATTGTTATTATTATTTATTGGAAATTAGGAATCGATAAGAATCGGAATCATTAAAATTCAAATGACTCCCAACCTTATTCTTTTTTTAATTCCGATTTGTTTGGAAAAACATGAATAAGATGTTTGGTCATATATACAGTAAATGTCTGGGGACAGATTTGCCCTCAGTATAGCAACGTATACCCACACACATGCACATCTAACCAGATTAGCAGTGTACACTGTTCAGAAGTCAACCGAGGTCCAGCCAAGCATGAACTCATTCAAATGCTGCCATTATGCCTGTTTGCACCCCAGACACACACACACACACACACACACACTAATTAAGTTAGCCCTGATCCCGTGAAGGCCTTTCCTCCTCCTTAGTGCCACTGATTCAATAAGTCTCTTTTTTTGACTTCCCTATCGCCTCGGCTACGTTTCAACATCAAATCCCAAGTGCTGACACACACACACACACACACACACACACACACACACCAGCACTACGGCACGGCTACTAAACTACATTGGGCACGGTTTCTTTGTCCTCAGCATCATTTAATTGATAAATGAGCGAGACGAGCATTGTGTGCGCAGCTGACAGTGGGCTTTTTGTAATGTAATGACATCGTAGTGCTTGAGGTGTACACAGGGACATCTGCCTGCAGTCTGGCTTCAGAGAGGGGCATTATGGGAAGGTTAGCCAGGGCAAGCCTGAGTGAGCAGTCACAATGATGGATTCAGAAATGGCAAGTGTAACGTTTGCATTCATTTGAATTGATACAGCTGTGACAGTCAAACACAGGCGACTATTAAAGTGGCTAACGCTCGTTTAGTGTCACAACTCTGCTGCTATGTGTTTGCTAGGGCATTATGGGTGGCCACTAAAGATTCTTAAAAGAAATAGTTCACCCCAAAATAAAAACTGTCTTCATTTATTCACCCTCATGTCAAGTTAACACTAAACCACACAAACATGTGCACACAAAATCAGCTCAATTATAGGCTGCTACTAATGCAACCACACATGCACACAAGTTCACGCATAACTTACGCTGAAAACAAAACACATTCCCTATCTACAACTTTATACCGCACACACACTTTAAAACCACCACACACACTAATGCCAATGTGCATATGCAGATGTTTTCTCCATTCAGTTGGTCTGTGGTCGCTGGAAATTAAAGACACTTGTGCATGTGGGAAACTGAGTATTGTTTAACCCTTCGAGGTTTCAGGGATTCAGAATGAACCCACAAATTTACCTCACTCACTAAAAAAATAAAAAAAATAAAATAGGAGAATAAAAATAAAAATATAAAATAAAAAAAAATAAATAAATAAAAAATAAAAACAAATAAAAACAAATAAAATAAATCATTGGTGACAAAAATAAAATAGAAATGGAAAAATAAAAAATAATAAAATGAATAATTTGTGACAAAAATAAAATAAAATTCGAAAAATAAAAAATAAAATAAAATAAATTTGGAGAAAAATAAATAAATAAATAAATAAAAATAAAAAATACAAATAATTCAAATAAAATATTTAGCATGACTCTATTATGGATTTTGTTTTTGATTGATGCAGACATGTGATTTCCTGTACCTATATACATACTTGATTTGAGGGCGGACGTGGTGACCTCAATCTCACTGCTCAGATAGGGCTGCAGGACGCTGAGCTCTGGTTCAGAGGGGTCAGGGCTGGAGCGACCCGATGCCACACTCCCCCCGGGACTCACCATCGCCCTCTGCTGGAGCTCCATCTTCTCGTACACAGCCTTCAGCTGAGGACAGACAAACACAAGTCAGACTAGAGACAAGAAAAAAAATAACTAACAAACAAGACACGCAGCTGGAGATATATATACACACACACACTAATAATATATATATATTTTTTTTTTTACAAAGCATCACAAGAGACACAATGTTGAAAACAAACAGAACTGCAGGTCCTAGTATGTGTGCACCGATCCAACTGCCTTGTTTGTTTTGTCCAAAATCCATACCATGAATCATTTGCCCTACAGGAATTACAGCATGTAACTGCTAACATTGAATTTGACATATTTCCTCAAGCTCATAATGTTCAAAAGTGTATGCAAAAGGTGTTTTCTGAAAAGTAGAGAGGATGATTGGTGCCACTGTGTCATAATGCAATACTTGATATTTCATTCTCACTCAGAGCAAAGCCATAAATTAAAAAAACTGGCCAATTTTACTAACAGATGCTTCAAAAATGACTGTGAAATGAATGTAAGACTGCACAGTAGTTGCAGTATGAAAAAGTGTGAATGCACCTAAAAATGAATTATTGTGGCCCCAAAATATATTTGGACACTTCAACCACTCATAAAAACATGTGATTGTAATATATTACTATATTAGATGATAAAAGATATCAAAAGTCAAATATCAGTGAGTAACAGCTCAAAACAGTGTCAAGTTATCTAATAAAAATATAAATTTTATTCAATAAAATAAAATAAAATGGAAAAAAAAACATTTGAAAAATAAAATAATAAAATGAAATAAAATATAATATAATAAAAACTTGAAAAATATAAAACTGAAAAAATATCTAAAATAAAAATTGAAAAAATAAAATAAAATAAATTGAAAACATAAAATGAAAAATATAAATTGTAAAATAAAATAAAGAACTAAAATTAAATAAAATAAAAAAGTAAAATAAATATTAAAATTAATTTTCAGAAAAATATTAAATACTACAAATATGATGTATTTATTATTTATATAAAATGATTAATATCTTAATATTAAATAAAATAATAAAATAAATTAAAAATATGAATACATAAAAAACATTTAAATATAAAGAATTATATTTTATTCTTTATTTTAAACTTTATATTTAAGCTATAATTTATTATTTTAAATTAAATGCTTACAAATATGATTTATTTATTATTTATATAAAATGATTAATATCTTCATATAAAATAAAATAATAAAATAAATTATAAATTAAAAATATGAATACATACAATTATATTTTATTCTTTATTTTAAACTTTATATTTAAGCTATAATTTATTATTTTACTTACACTATATAATTTATTTCATTAGAAAAACAAGAATACATTTAGCATGTCTTGATGTTGGCAGTCCAATCACATAATAAATCGGGAAGATGCTAAAAATCAGCTGATGCAACTGCTTGTTCATTCACCACACTGGAAAGGTCAAGTCGAGTACATTGCATTGTGGGATACAGAGCTCCATGGAGTGTGCGCTGTTCACATGTTGGCAAATATGGGTTATCCTGTTATTTCATGCATTCAGAAACATAGCAAACAGTGCACAGTATGCATACCGCAAATATTCAAGCAGGTGTCTCGAAAAATAATAAGTAGTATTTACTAACAAATTAATGTACAGTACATAACCATCAGACAATAATTAGACACATTACACAGGCAACCATACTTTAATTGTCTATAGAATAGACTGTAATGTAACGGCTGAGAGCTTGTGTGCGAAACGCATCGGTAGAGAAGCTTACAGCATCCAGTTATGATCATATAAGCGCGACAGTCAGGCAGTAAGATAAACAAATATAAAACTAAATTAAAAAATAAAATCTGAGCCAACAGGTGTCTGTGTTTGCGAGCACGTGCGTTAAGCATCAGTGGTCAAATTAGATGTGACAAGGGAATCAGAAGCTGTCAAACGTAATGTCACGGTAGCATTATGAGCTGAGAGGACGTGGACGGTAATGAGAGAGAATATGTGCACGCGCGCCGTGGTCTCTGACCGTCTCGGATTGGCAAGTTGACAAGCGGCCATAAAGCCACGTCGGCTGATGAATTCATTCGCCAGCCACTAATGAATTAGCACTTCTCTTTTTTGCCCGCACTCGCCTTTCCAATCACGTCAAAGGCCTGGCAGAGGAAACAACGGCTTAATGAAAGACAAAAAACGCCAGGGAACATCAGGTAGCAAGAGCGGGAGGGTGAGACGGAAGCTCGATGTGAAGTCATCTGCATCCGTAACTGTTTTTCAGGAAAACAATAACTGGTGACACGCGACAGGAATACGCATCATCAATCATAGGAAAACACTGCGGCACGCTCCCCGAGCCCGGTCCGCGTGATTCGATGGGCTGACATTTCTCGCGCTGAAAAATAAACAGAAATCGTCCAGATCAGATGGCAAAAGTGAGAGAGAGGGAAAAAGTAATCTCAGGGAATCACTTCTCCACGGGTTTGATAGATGGCCGTCTCTCTCCGGTTCTTCCTCTAAGTGCTTCATACCTGATCAAACTTTATTTCTGGGCCTGAAGCGTGCAGGCTGAGATATCCATCACCGCAGATGTGTATATACACACTGCACATTATTCCTGAAGGATCGTCGAGGTGTGTGAGCGCATGTCAATGTCAGCCAATCGCACAGCTGCAAACTGGACAAAAAAACATTGAAAACTCCTTCCTTCATAACAGTAGCTGGGCAATAAGCTGCCTAATGCTTTAAAACACCACTGGAATTGTATTAATGATGGATGGCGGGTCACAGATGTCTCTCGTGAGGGCTGTAACATTAACACACTCTCAGCTTTTCAACTCTGCTGAGATGCATTCATCACCGACACGACCTCTGAGAGGATTTGTGGATGTGTGTGTATGTATTAACAGAATACAGACTAGTAGGGTTCAAACGAATTGGTGGAATTTCTCTATGTGAGTTACATCTGAGGAAAGAGTCATTGGCAGAGCTGAAAATTGCAAAAATACTGCTTGATTCTTCAATGAGAAATGAACATCCAGCCAGAAACATTCACTGTGTTGTTTTTTGAAAACCTCAGCATGAGTGCTGGCTTATAAAGATGTTGTGCAACCCTTAAATATTTGCTTGTTAACCTCTAAAGCTCATTTAAATTTGTTCTAGATCATTAGATGTGATGTTATGGTGCTTTGGAGGCCTATTTGAATCCAGTTTCCTTACAAAAATACGAAACACTGTCTGTTTAGTCACTGTCAAGTCAACACCTCAGCCAAACGTATGGAAACATAAGTCACAATTGTGAGAAAGTGAATTGTGTGACATAAAAGTGGCATACAAAATGTCTTTGTGGCATATAAAGTCAAAATTGTGAGAAAGTCTCATTGTGACATGTGATATAATCTCATTGTGGCATTTAAAGGTTTAGTTCACCCAAAAATGTAAACTCTGTCATTAATTACTCACCCTCATGTCGTTCCACACCGATAAGACCTTATTGTGTGCCAAAAATCCCAAAATAACGACTTTATTCAACAATATCTTGTGAAGGCCGATTTCAAAACACTGCTTCATGAAGCTTCACGAATCTTTTGTTTCGAATCAGTGGTTCTGAGCGTGTATCAAACTGCCAAAGTCACGTGAACCATTGAAATTTCGAAACATTTCGAAACACTTGACATAAAGCCTACAAATTTACTGAAATCCATGACTTTCACGCTCCAAACAACTGATTCGAAACAAAAGATTTTTAAAGCTTTGAAGCTTCATGAAGCTTCATGTTTTGAAATCGCCCTTCACGAGATATTGTTGAATAAAGTTGTTATTTTGTTTTTTTTGGCACACAAAAAGTATTCTCGTTGCCTCATAACATTAAGGTTGAACCACTGTAGTCACATGAGCTGTTTTAAATATGTCTTTAGTAGCTTTCTGGGCACTGGCACTTTCTGATATTTTATCAAAAATATCTTAATATGTGTTCCGAAGATGAACAAAGATCTTAAGGAACGACATGAGGGCGAGTAATTAATGACATAATTTTCATTTTTGGGTAACTAACCCTTTAAGCGCAGAGTGAGAAGCCCTAAAGTCGTAGTAGGATGCAGGGATTTTCTCCCATTGAGAAACAAGAGCATCAGTAAGGACAGATCCAGTTGTTGTGATCGGGTCTGGCAAACCATTAAATCTCAAACGTGTTCAATGGAATACTGGTCTTAAAGAAATATGAACAAACAGGCCACACAGAGAACAACCAATTGACCAAACATCCTGCAACTTCTTGAAACTACTCAGCTGGCCTGGCACTAACTTTCTTCTGACTCGTGACACAAACCCTGTGAACTGATTATGCATTCAAGTTAGCAGCCATCTCACACACAGATATCAGCCTGAGGAAACATGATGTCAAACAATGCTGACTAATGTCACTTCCTCTTTTAATCCATTACCTGCTCCACCTGCATGCTAATGAAATGGAACCTGTTGTCATGCCAACCCCACCTGCCAATCAAAGCCTAGTTCACGACAGGATTTCACCATTGCTAGTGAATGAGCCGTTCATTTGTCATAATTATGATGATTTTGAGCGTTATAGTGGAGAGCAGGACAATCTTTAAAAAGCTGATGTAAGATGTCTTTAAAAAGTAGGCAGGTAAATAGTTTCCGAATAGAGCTATGAGCTCAACATCATCATTACAAGATTCTCTTACAGAATTCTCCTTCCTTTATTAGGGGCCTACGAAATTCAGTCAGTTTAAAAAAAAAATAATAATAAAACCCCAAATTCTGTTTTCTGGTTTAATTTTTGATTCTGTTTTAATGTTTTAATTCCATTTTAATAATCTAAAGGGATGTTTAATCAATTCAATTCACAGAATTTTAATATTTTAACAATCAATTATATTTTTAAGAATAAAAGTGCCCTATATGAAATGTGTTTTATTTTTTTTTCTGAAGTTCTGTGTTGTCTGATTTATATTTTTTCTGGATTCCATGTTTTGTAGTCTAATAGAAATGTACTATCAAAAAAATGAATTTGTTAAATCAAATTAATGCATATTCATTTGAAATAACCAACTTAATCAATCTTTTAACTCTTTCCCTGCCAGCGTTTAAAAAAAAAAAAAAAAAGTTGCCAGCCACTGCCAACATTTTTGATCATTTTCACAAAAATGTCTTCCAGAATATTTTGTTGCATGAATTTTTGAACTTGCTATATCAAAAGGAAGAACAGAGCCTCTGCTTTATAAAATAAAATAATAATAATTTTTTTTTTTTTTGTTTTTCCTAAAAGATTACAATATGCATAAGCAATGCTTTAATTGCTTGTTTCTGCTCCTTTTTTGTCTGTGTTTTGATCGGGAGATTCTGTACTCTCAGAAGATGCATAATAGCGCCCCCTATCGTATAACAGTAAAAAAAACACGGAAAGCCAGAAAATTCCATCAATGGCAGGAAAAGAGTTAAAATTGGCAAAATTGTTAACAATTGGCAAACAAAGAGCTTGCACGACAGAGGTTCACTGTTCAAATTAAAACATGGATATTATTATATTATATATTATTATTTTAAGTAGTACATTCTACTGTACAATGACATATTTCTGTCATAATTTCGTGAAGATGAACCAAACTTTTATTTTGGCAGGTTGTGCTGAAGACCTTTGAGTTTCTATGTGTATCTGATGACAGTTTTCTCAAATGAAATAGTGGTGAAGTGACCCTGAGCAGATCTGGAGATAAAGTTCATGAGCTCATGTCCTCATATAGTGAGACTGCAGATGCTGAAAACAGTCACACAGACACACAAAACAAGCAGACATCAAATTTAAGTAGCAGCCTTTTTGCAGTTTAGTATTCACAGACACAGTCCACATCGTGATTTAGACTTCCAAATTTGGCCAAATTCCGTGACATTCCACAGTATACAATAAATTCCATTTTTATGGCTGGATTTTATGACTGTCTGTGTTTTTGCATTGCAGAAATCATAGGGCCTACTTTATATCACGTTCCTAATTTTCACTCCTGTATAGTCTTCCATCTTCTTAATCGCTCCTTTCTCTCACAATAGATGAAAAATAAACCTGACAAAAAGTGTCTCTAAATCTCCTGCCGTGATCGCCCATGGAGGGGCATCGACATCAATCACGCCCGTGTGACCTGCGCTGAGGCCTTCACAAACAGACGTTCGGCACACACAAACATAGGTACAATCCTCAGAATGTGATTGCAGGTGATGCTGTGCAAACAAGTCTGGAATTACAGGGATTAAGAAGGAGACCAGACTAATCTGAGATCCAGCCCTGTTTGTGCTGAACATCGGCTCCATATGTGTGAGATTACCTCTCGAAAAGACCCACATGGACCATGGCTTCCACCACCAGAGGTTATTGGGTAACTGCTAAAACACACACATTTGAGTGCTTGAGTGTTTATTACACAGAAAAAAAAATATGGCGATATAGACATAAACGACAGAATAAATAAATAAATAAATAAACATTCACCTGTGACAATAGCGCAAAATATGCTATTGGTGGTGTATACTAAAGCAAAGAGGCAAGTAGCACTCACATTTTCTAATTAAAATAATAAATTAAATTATGTTAAGTTATAAGTTATTAAATATAAATAAACTAATAATAAATTAAATAAAATTAAACAAAATTAAATAAATAGCTCCTTTTTAAAAGAATTATAAAAAAAATATTAGAAAGATTATTCCGAAATAAACAAACAAATAAATGCATAAACAAAAAAAATAAAGAAGTAAATTCATAAATAAATTAATAAATAAATAAATAACTATACAAATAAATAAATAAATGCATAAAGAAAGAAAGAAAGAAATGCACAAAAATAAAATAAATAAATAAATAAATAAATATACAAATAAACAAAAAAAAAAAATATTGTACAAACATTCCCAAAGAAATCTGGATAAGTCATGTTCAGAGCTCATATACATACAAATGTGACCACATAACAATTTGATTTTATATTAATGTGTCAATCACTCGTTTATAGAAAGTACACTATAGATATGCTAATAAACTATATCACTTACGAGTGAAAAAAAAAATATAGAAATGTATTTGTTTAATGTCTGTTATCATATTACAGTTGCTGCCATTTTCTAAATACAATAAGGCTTTTTATTTTAACAAAAAACAATATGATAAAAGATAATGTTCAATAAATAAGTAAATGTATTTTTATTATCCCATATTTATGACATTAATTGCAGCCCAACAATTTATTCCTTGTACTTTTCATATTTTTTGCTTTTTTTTATACCCTCGCAGACACACACACACACACACACACACACACACACACACACACACACACACACACACACACACACACACACACACACACACACACAAACACACACAAACACACACAAACACACACAAACACACACAAACACACACAAACACACACACTTCTAATCTCAGTTGAATTCCTCTTTAACAAAGTGTTGGAGACACAGAGACAGGCTGTGAACACTCAGGAAATGAAGCACCTCATTCACAGTCTTTGAAGAGAACATGACGCCTGACCCCTGCTAATCAAACACACCTACAGCTCTGCGTGTGAGAGAAACACCTCAATTTAACATATGCACTGAAAACCTGCAGTAATGTAGTGGTTAGTGTTGCACGATATACCGGTACTAGAAAGGTATCGCGATACCCTGCTTTTAGAAACGGTACGGTTCTTCATTTTATTAGTACCGGTACTTTGAGTGCCAGCTGTATTTCCTAATGTGCGACAGCAGGGAGCAGTGTGTGTGCAGCGCGCTGCTTCTGAGGCACATTGAGTGCGTGTTTATTCCTGTCAACTGCGCAACGGCAGATGCACAAAGCAAAATATGGCATTATTTTGCTTGCATTGCCGACAGTCAGGGCAAGCCCACGGACACCACAAAGCCCGTCTGCAAAATACGTTACAAAATAACGCAAGCGAAGGGAGCATCCAACTTGCCAAACATCCCGATTTGTACAGAGAATTTAAAGAGCGACAGGTTAGTGAATGTGATACCAGCGTTATGTTTGTGCTCTCAAAAATTAAATGAGTGTTATTTATATTACTCATGCAAGCAGACATCCGCAAAGAGGTGTATTATTGAGTCTAATAAGTGATATCTGGTTGCTAAAATAAAATTAATTTTAAAAAACAAATATGTGAAGGGACTATACAATTATATTAAACCAATTTATGCTTTAATAACATTGCTCTAATTATTTACAGTAATCAATATTCTCACTGTCAAAACACTTACATGCAGGGCTTGATGACAGCCACTCCCACTAGCCACTTTGGCGAGTTGAATATAATTTAAGTTTACAGCCAAATGGTCGTTGAAGATCGTCGTAGCACAAAATTACAATCCAATCACACAATTCGTTATTTACATGCAGTTAGTGAAGGAGGGATAGGCGGAATTGCGCTGAATGACACACAACAGAAGCGCTCTCTCGCGTGCGCTCTCTCTCGCTCTCTCTCTCTCTCTGTCTGTCGCGCGCGCGATCAGTTTTCCACGCGTCTGAATAGTCAAATACACGTGCACACAGATGTCTAAATGTCCATCATGTGGAGTATCTCGCGTGAATACAGTCGGTTATGGCTTAAGTGGACGTAAACAGGTGGGTAATAACTGGATATTTGTCAGTTACGTCCATGCATTCAGCAGCCCAATTAAATAGGCCTGTCCATCATTAATGTTAATCAAACAACAAAACCTGTTAAATATGTTAAATAAACCTAGTGTATCTGAAAAAAGATTATTTTTAATTTACTACTGTTTTTGTAATTTGCTTCTTTGTTCTTTTATATAGCATAACACAAATAACTTGTTCTCATACTAGCTCATGCTCATATTGTCCACCTCTTGCCCACCTGTACATACCAGCTGATATAAAATGTAATCTTGATTTGGGTGGTCAGTCTGCATTTAAAAGTTTGAAAGTGTTTTAAATCTTCTAAATCAAGTAAAATGACTCAAAGTAATTTAAGCATAAGAAAGTCAGCTTTAATCATATAAAATGTAATTTACCAACATCAAAATTGTGGCCAATAAAAATGCTAGCCACAGTTCTGTCATATGTTATTTATTTACTTTTCCTACTGTTTTAGGTTTTTGCCATAGTATCGTTTAAGTATCGGTATCGTGATACTGAAGTTGGGTATCGTATCGAAGTCAAAATTTTGGTATCGTGACAACACTAGTAGTGGTAAGTGTCAGATAACGAAACATGACTTGAGCAGCCACCAGAGACAAACTAAAAGAAGTACCATGGTGCTATGATGATATAATGGAAATACTAGATTGAGATATAGCATATGCACACACGTAATATATGTTTGTGCGTGTGTGTGTGTTGTCCTGGTAAACCCTATGTAACAGGGCCAAAATGTCCCCACAAAGATGGCAATATCCAATATCTTTGTCCTTGTAAGGACATTTTTAGGTCCCCATGAGGACAGCTTATAAATCACACTAAGTGACATTTTTGAAAACGTTAACATGCAGGATGCAGGTTTTCTGTGATTTTTTTTTTTTTTTTTTTCAAAGGGACGGTTGATTATGATTTGACTTTTTTACTTTAGTTAGTGTGTAATGTTGCAGTTTGAGCATAAACAACATCTGCAAAGTTACGACGCTCAAAGTTCAATGCAAAGGGAGATATTTTCTGTTACAGAAATCGCTTTTTAAAGACTACAACAAACGGCTGGCAGGGACTACAATGAGCTTCTTCCCGGTTGGTGACATCGCTAAACCTAACATTTACATAAACCACGCCCCCCGAGAACGCAAAAAAGGGGGTGAGGCCATGTTGGGCTGCTTTAGAGAAGAGGAAGAGTTGTTGTAGTAGAGTGTTGTTGTCATGCTGACATTTTACACCGGACTGATTCACAAACGAGGATCAATTCAGTGCTGGATTTGCACAAAAGATGAACATGATGGCACATGCTAGTGGATGAGCTGAATCAACTCCACAGCAACTACATAAATGTATCCACTAAACATTCAGAAATGTCCAGTTTCATTGTAAAAGTTGTAACTTCTTCCTGAGTCTCTTCATCAGTGTCGACTCCGGTTTGAACAATGTAAGGCTGAACACCGTTACTGACAATCCTCATTTTGGCTGCGTGAGATTCTCCAGCTTTGTTGTTGTTGAGCTGTTAAAGCTCCGCCCTCTTCTGGAAAGCGGGCAGAGAGCAACATTTGCATTTAAGCTTTGTTGTGTAATATATTCTGTGTATGTGTATATGATAGATAGATAGATAGATAGATAGATAGATAGATAGATAGATAGATAGATAGATAGATAGATAGATAGATAGATAGATAGATAGATAGATAGATAGATAGATAGATAGATAGATAGATAGATAGATAGATAGATAGATATATAGATAGATAGATAGATAGATAGATAGATAGATAGATAGATAGATAGATAGATAGATAGAATGAAAGAATGAATGAATGACTGCACCATAGATAGATAGATAGATAGATAGATAGATAGATAGATAGATAGATAGATAGATAGATAGATAGATAGATAGATAGATAGATAGATAGATAATGAATGATTGCACCATAGATAGATAGATAGATAGATAGATAGATAGATAGATAGATAGATAGATAGATAGATAGATAGATAGATAGATAGATAGATAGATAGATAGATAGATAGATAGATAGATAGATAGATAAATAGAAAGAATAGAAATGAAAAGGACCTATACTGGGGGGGAATAAAGCAAAAAATGAAACTGATAAAGTGAGAATGTGAGAGCGAGAGCAGGTCAGAAAGGAGATGGTTATTGTGGCGGCACTGCTCCACAGGTATCTGCCGCCCTCTCCTCTCCGTAATCACTCCTTCCATTTGAGTGTCAGCCCCTCTGGTGCCTCTGAGGGGGGTAAATGTGCCACTGAAGGGGGGGGAGGGGAGGCTGATGGAGGGTCTTACGAGAGGGTGAAAGAGAGCAGCTGGCATTAGCTTAGCGTTAGAGAGAGCTAATTATTAGACCGTTGGAAGGGGGGAAAAATACATGACGGATGTGTTTGCATGAGCTTCTTGATGAATGAGTGGGCTTTTTTAACGTGAGCTACTTTGTGGGAAGCACAATGTGCCAAAATCCCCCCGGGCTTATATGGTGTGTGTGTGAGATTAATGACAAATTTACCCTTTCTCTTTATGAATGCTTATAAATAATAATAAGACCTGTCACGTCGTAGGGTGCGCTGTGCAAGCGCAGCTGCCTTTTACTGGAACCTGCAGTAAATCAAAGCGTCTGTGTGTGTGTGTGTGTGAGTGTGTGGAGGGGGCTGTTCTCCATTCGGATCCGTGCTTCAGGGGGTTTATGAGGAATCACGGCTGAGACACACGTTTGGAAACATGTTGAATGTGTGTGAACTCAACTTCAGAGCTGAAACTCGCTGTGATGTGTCGTTCGCACTTTTGAGCAGCAGGGAAACACGCAGCTAGGTCAATGACAAATTATAATCATGGTGAAGTGATGATGAAAATGTAAATAAATAAAAATGCATTCATTAGGTTTGGTTTTATATCGTTTTAGCAAAAACACATCAAGGTTTAGTATGGTTTTTTGGCATTGGCAGACAATACTTAAATAGCAAATAGCATTTTTTTTTTTTTTTTAAAGTAATTAAAATAACTAACTAAAGGTATAAATAAATCCATGAATGCATAAATAAATAAATAATTGTAATAAATAAAAATGCATTCATTATGTTTAGTTTTATTGTTTTTGCAAAAACATCATGGTTTAGTATGTTTTTTTGTATTGGCAGACAATTTAAATAGCAAACAGCATTTTTTTTTTAAACTGACTTTTTAAAAGAATGAAAAAACTAAATTAAAATAACTAAATAACTAAATGCATAAACAAATAGGTAAATAATTATTTTGCTATAAATCCATGAATAAATGCATGAATAAAAAAAAAGATAAATCGATAAATGCATAAATAAATAATTGAATAAATAAAAATGTATTCATTACGTTTGGTTTTATTGTTTTTGCAAAAACAGCAAGGTTTAGTATGGTTGTTTTTGTTTGTTTTTTGCATTGGCATACAATATTTAAATAGCAAACAGCAATTTAAAAAAAAAAAGTAATTAAAATGACTAAATGCATTAATAAATAGGTAAATAATTATTGTGCAATAAATTCATGAATAAATGACAGTTACACCAATGCAACATTTTACATAATTATTAATATAATAACGTATATGAACATTGTCTATGACTTGCATTCCAAAAATTTTATTTATTTATTTTTTAAATAAATTAATAGATCCGGAAAATGCGTAAGTGAAAATAGACAGAATCAGACAAGAAAACAACATTCACTGGAGAAGTCGGGGGGGGGGGGGGGGGCAAATGTGTCAGCTCAGAGTCGGCAGAACATGTGGTTTCTAGGGAGTTACCATGGAGACCAAAACACATTTGTGCTGCTTTGACACCAGCAGGCAGTTTTTTGGAACAGCGCTGACGCTCAAAAAAGCCAGAGATGTTCATTTTCTTGCTTTAAGAGCCTTGCTATAGTAGTAATCACACACACACTAGCACAGCTTGAGACAAATTGACTACAAGGCGTTTGACATCCCAGTAGCTGGAAGCAAGCTGTCCATCTCACTTAAATGTTTGGCCTCTTTGTTCCTGAATCCTGACCTGCAGGAAAAGGGAGGATGCAGTGAAAAACAGAAGCACACGGGCACGGAGGAGGAATCAAAGGCGCTAATCAGGCATCTCGCAAGGCCTAATGAGCCGGAAACATCTACTGAGAGGTCAATCAGACCTGATCATCCGTCCATCCAACGCCCCCTTCCCTCTTAGACAATTTCACACACACACAAATTATACTGTAATTTTCCAAAAAGTTTTAGCATAACCTTAAAAATAGTCCATGCAAGGGATTCCTTAATTTATTATTTTGGAACCAATCCTAGAAGATATTAATTGGAAATCTCTTTATGGTTCTGACATTCCACAAAACAAAAAACTAGATCTTGTAGAAAGCAACAGGAGTAGTTTGATTGCCAGTGCAATAAACATGCCTCTGTATGATTTATGGCAAGGAATTAAAAAAAGAATACCTTTCAGGATTTTCCCCTGGAATTTCCTTTAAATGTCCATTAGGAAGATGGTATTCCAACACAACAGCCAATAGGACTTTGAGAGTCAAATATGAATTAAAACAAAACCCTGTAAGAATTACAGTTTATCCACTAGGGCAGTATTTGACTCTCATGGAATTTTTACATGATCCCACTGGGATATTTTAAGATTGGCTCCAATTATGACAGAAATCCCACTGGGAATTCCAATAAAATATTTAAGGCATGCAAATCCAATCCAAGGGAGAGAGAGTGTGTGGTTTAAGGGTGTGAATATCATTGGTCGTGTCTCTAAAATTGCAACTGCAAAACAGACAAAACAAAATGAAGACCATTAAACTCTCTCCCGCTGGCAGCAGCCACAGGAGGAGTTCATCTCCCAGCAGAGGGCACACATGCACACATTCTTCACCAGCCTACGGCACAGGGTTGAGGACATCCACATGCTAGTAACACATTTTACTTTTATAAACTGCATTTCTGAGTGAAACGAGATATATAAGAAGAAAATATGGTGGGACTTGATTTTATCCATTAGGATTTAGGTATTATTTCTATATGACGGGTGTCTTTACATCTTTTATCTTTATATTTCTATATCTATCTGTCTGTCCATCCGTGCAGTGGTTCCTGTAACTATAGACCAATATTTAAGTGTCTTACGATCGCCAAAGCTGCATTTGTTTGACCAAAAATATAGTAATATTGTGGAATATTATTACAATATAAACTGTGTTTTGAATATATTTTAAAATGTAATTTATTCCTGTGTTACTAGGCATGGGAGGTCTGTCAAGCATTCGAGTGAGGGAACATGCCGAAGCGTTGTGCCTATGGATTGTGTTAACCTGATACATGGTATCCTAAAAGTTTGGACGGGGTGATGGAATTTTTTTCCTTTCCCGAAACCTAAAACCCAAGGGGAGAAATGCCGGTGTTCTGATAATTTGTGCTACCCTGTCAGATTTTGCTACCTCCCACTGAAACAGTAGGTAACGTTAGCAAAATCTGAAAAATGCTAACGTTACCCATCAGATTGTGCTTCCAGCGTGATATTAACGTGGTCTATGGCTTTATTAACATCTACACCTACCCCAACACTAAACCTACCCTTAACAATAATGCATATACCATAATTTTGTGTTATTTATCATGACAACAATGATGTAATATTGATGTGCGCACATGCAGTAAGCCCAGGTAGGACAATCTGACGAGTAGGTTAGCTAGCTAGCTAACTCAGCACATCATTGCTTGGAAATAATGACAGTTCTTTGTTCATAATGCATATATTTGAACGTGAAATAAAATGTTTAAAGGCAAGACGGAGTTACGTTAGCCTGGCGTGTTAAAAATATAAGCGGGAGAATGTTGTCATTGCAAAGTGGTCAGGCTAACGTCTTGTGTTTATTCCACAAGACTTATGGATAAGCTGTTTGATTTATAATTATTAGGTTATTTTCACAACCTGTTGTGGATGAACAAAGCTGGGTGCTTTAGCTTCAATTTTGATCAAATTACTTTCTAATTGGTTGCATATTATGTCGTGGATATATGCCTTGAATGCATACTGCAGTCCCTTTTGTCTTCCTCTCTCAGATATTTCACCTGTTCGCCAAAAATGACAAATTATCTCCTTGAAAATGTCTGACACCGGTGCTTACATACTGTAAATGACTTGCCAGATGCGAAAGCTTTACAGGCGTAGCAACAGTAACTAAGGAGGGCGGGGCTTAGCGAAGGGTCCATTGTGCTGCTTAATATTTGTGTGTTTTTTTTTTTTTTTTTTTTTACAGGATTCTTTGATGAACAAAAAGGTTCATAAGAATTTATTTGAAATAGAAATTTTAAATATTACTTTTGGTTAATTTAATGCATCTTTGCTGGATGGATGGATGGATGGATGGATGGATGGATGGATGGATGGATGGATGGATGGATGGATGGATGGATGGATGGATGGATGGATGGATGGATGGATGGATGGATGGATGGATGGATGGATGGATGGATGGATGGATGGATGGATGGATGGATGGATGGATGGATGGATGGATGGATGGATGGATGGATGGATATAGAAATATAAATATAAATGATATAGATAAAGCTACCTGTCATATATAGATAACTCTTAAATTAGTTAACTCCTAATGGATAAAAGTTTTTTTTCTTGTAAATCTTGTTTCACTCAGAAATATTGATTTATTGATATTTTAATATTGTCAAAAGTACCAACTTCGATACCAAGTCGGTTCTGAAGTTTTAAAAATGTGATGCTTTGAGCGCTGTTGAGCAGATTCGTAAACACCTCTGATTGGCCATTGTGTTCACACACGCTCATCAGATGTCTCTGATTGGCTACAATGATCAACGCTTCAAAAACATGTTGTAAATAGTCAATGACTCTCTTCACCGAGCGCTTACACGGATACACATGGGAGCATCTGAAAGCAGGCATTTATCTGACTGGTTCCGTTTCTGCTTTCAAAATGCTTTCAAATTTAAACGCTCCCATACGTTGTTCATTTTAGCCAATCACAGACATATTCGATGAGTGTATGAATACAATGGCCAATTAGAGTGTTTACAAATCCACTCAACAGCGCTTAAAGTGTCTTTTTTTTTTTTAAATTTCAGTACCGATTGGTATTATTACTGACTGTTTACTTGTCTGCAATAATGTTGGAACTTTATAGTAGTTTTTGCTGTGGTATCGAATTTGGAATCGAGAATTGAGAAATTTCAGATATCTCAAATTTTGGTGGCTTGTTTACTAGAATATAATGTTATATGCAATTTGAAAAAAATCCTTAGCATTGAGCCTTGTATGTGGTCTGTAAATGTGGTCTTTTGGGCAGGGTGATGCCTTAAACTTTAGAAATGTGAGTGTATCATCACCGCACATTTTAGAAGAACATAAATAAACAATTTGCATAATACAAAAAATAAAGTGGTCTAGCACTGAAAGAAGCCCTGTTACAATGCAATATATGCATCTCTAATAACAGCCATTACATTATGCTAAACCATGAGAGACAAACAATTACAATCCATCAATGCTTTGAAATGTTCTCCGAGAAATAGAAGGTGACAGCGTGTATCTGATAAGCGTGTGTATCCAGCCCAGACAAACCACGTCTGTTTCAAGAGGGCTATTCAGACTCATTACTATCTCATCAAGAAAGGCCCATTCGTTAAGACAATTAATTAGTAGCGGACGCCTGTGGAAATTGATAATAATAATAATGAAGGGCGTGATGACTGCTGATTGGTCGACGGGGCAGGGACCCAGGTGCAGGTTTACGATTTTTAATTGCAGTCGAGCGTTTTGCACAATGTGTTTTATTAGTTGTATCCGCCGCGGTCGACTTGTTAACCTCTTCTGAAGAGAAGCGTGAGGAGCGCTGATACGTGTGAGTTGTCACTTATGTGAAGAGTTAGCAAATTATCAATGAAGTGGATGAGCTGAGATTTGAGAAACGTTCAAGCTGTCAGTCAAGTGTTTCTGAATGTGTGAGGCCTAATGAAGACACTGTGGAGCTCCGCTGGCAGCCTGGAACTTTGATTTAACAGTTTAGAAAGGAAACTGAAGCGTTAAGTCAGCACATTAATTAAAGCACTGGTGCTAAAAAAATTAAAATATATAAATAAATGCCAACTCTAATGTCACAAAATGACAACACCGCAAGTCTACATCAATTTCTAATTAATGAGAATGGGAAGTTTATGAAAAGTTGTATGTTAGAACAATTTTAACACAGATGGTCTGGTCACTATAACAATCCATCCATAAAGATGCCATCTGCTCAGGAGTGACCACCTGAAAGAAAGAAATCTTCAACACACAGAATGGTTGTTAAACACGCTGTTCTCATCAGCAAAGACTTGAGAAACTGTCAAACAAAAAAGTCAGTAGAGACTTGAAAAACAAAGTCTGACTGACACTTTCAGATGTGGAAAGTTATGGAATCATAAATGAGCAGAGAGTGAAGTCCCAGTTCATCTCTCATTTATCGTCTGTATAACCGATAAGACAGTCTACAAAGATGATGGGAATAATCCACTGAAACTCTAACAACAACAAAAACAACAACAAAAAAACATGATATTTCTCTAAAAGATGTGTCATGGAAAATCCACTGCCTTTACATTAACACGGATTAATAGGATTTTTCCTGGGTCAAAAATGGTCTTTGTTGGTGGCAGATGAATACAGTCATCCACACACAGTACAAAGTACCATACCCATGTGAATTGTGAGCCCAGAACTGACAATAAATACAAAATAAATGCAAAGAAAAAACTGTTTGAAATATTAAAGTGGACCTATAATGTCCCTTTTACAAGAAGTCTCTGGTGTCCACAGAATGTGTCTGAAGTTTCAGCTCAAAATACCCCACAGATCTTTTATTATAGCTTGTCAAATTTGAGCGAAAACAAGCCGTTTTTGTGTGTGTCCCTTTAAATGCAAATGAGCTGCTGCTCCCGGCCCGCTTTCCAGAAGAGGGCGGAGCTTCAACAGCTCAACAACAACAAAGCTGGAGAATCTCATGCAGCCAAAATGAGGATTGTCAGTAACGGTGTTCAGCCTTACATTGTTCAAACCGGAGTCGACACTGATGAAGAGACTCAGGAAGAAGTTACAACTTTTATGCTGTGTTCACACCGAACGCGTGTTAACATTTACATGTTAAGTCAATGTAAACGCATTGCGGCGCGTATCAAGCGTCTAGCGCGGCGCAAATCGGCCGTTTACGCGCAAATTGGGCGTTCACGCGCCTGACGTGTCTGACGCACAAATTGAGCATATGACGCCCTAGACGCCAGAGTTGAAAAATCTGAACTTCACGGCGAAAATTCACGGCGCGTTAACCAATCACGGACTGTGCTTTGGTAGTAACGTGTTTATGACGTGATCATCTGTGGAGACCAGAACAAAGATGGAGGACAAACTAATAGTCGCTGTGTGTGGCCACCCTGAACTCTATGATGTGTCATCATATTTTTATCGAGACCCGAATAAAAAGGACCTTGCCTGGAAGAGGATAAGTGAAGAAATCGGGTAGTCTGGTTAGTTGTAAAACACTTTGCATGATTTTAACCATTGATACTAGCCCACCTGCTAGTTAGCAAAAGCCGGCCAGCATAACTGAGTTAAATTGCCGCAACTAGTTTCCAACTGACGAGATGATGTGTTTATTCAGAGGATCTGTGCAGAAAGAGATGGAAGCCCCTCCCATGACGCCAATTTGCGTCTGAACACACTTTATTTAGACTCGCGAATAGAGCGAATTTGACGCGCGTCTGAAGCGTCTGACTTCAAAATGTTCCAACTAGACGCGTCTGTCACGAATTTGACATCCCAGACGCGTTCGGTGTGAACGCAGCATTAGAATGAAACTGGATGTTTCTGAATGGTTAGTGGATAAATTTATGTAGTTGATTCAACTCATCCACTAGCATGTGCCGTCATGTTCATCTTTTGTGCAAATCCAGCGTAAAATGACGGCATGACATCAACACTCTACTACAACAACTCTTCCTCTTCTCTAAAGCAGCCCAACATGGCCTCACCCCCTTTGTTGAGTGTTCTTGGGGGCGGGGTTTATGTAAATTTTGGGGGTTTTGATGTCACCAACCAAGCAAGAAGTTCATTGTAGTCCCTACCAGCCGTTTTTTTGTAGTCCTTAAACAGCAATTTCTGTAAAAGAAAATATCTCCCTTTGCATTGAACTTTGAGCATCATAACTTTGCAGATGTTGTTTATGATCAAACAGCAACATTACACACTAACTAAAGTTAAAAAGTGAAATCATAATCAACCACCCCTTTAACTTATCCTATTTATTCATGAAATAAAAAATAATCACTGTCAGGACAGATCATAAAATGGTGCTTAGAACATAAAAAAAAAAAAAAAAAACTGTAAATTTATATGTAAAATGTCATTGTAAATTTGAAAACTAACACATGACACATTACAAAGATATATTGGCAGGTCTTTTATTTTGCAATTACACTCCAGGACTTAATGCACAGATTCAGTATCATATTCTTTTTTCCGTTCATTGCTATCATATGGTTATCACCATCAATCACATTCAATCATGCATTTAACGGTTGTCAATCCCGAAACTGTGTAGCAATGTGTAGTTAACAGTATGAAATATATATTGTATACAGAAAGAGAGCAAAGATCTCTGCCGTTATAATCACTGAAGCTGTCAAATACAACGCAAGGTACACTCTTGCGAATATTACCATTATAATTATGAAGTTGGCTATGCCAATCTCTTATTGACATTGCATTTATTTGTTGGATATAATGAAAGGATTCGTGAGTGTGCAGAACAAAAATATTTTGAGCGGTGTTGAGTGGATTCTGTCGAACTTAAACATCTGATTGGCCATTGCGTTCACAAGCTCATCAGATATGTCTGTGATTAGCTACAAAGCTCAACGCAGATGTAAACACGATGTAAATGGAAACCTTTGATGCTTTTCACAGAGCGCTTACACAAACACTAACCGGAGCGTTTTAAAGCAGCCAGCTATCAACAAATACTGGTACAGCAGAATGGCAGATATCATCACATTAAATAGTCAAGTAAATCTTTGGAGGCGTATGAAATTAAATGAAAATGGAAATATGAAATCTCCTATTCTCCTCTCCGAGGATTACATCTTTGCTATAATCTATTGCGATCTAAATTGTAAAACAGACAGAAACAACTTAATATTCAAATCTGTACCAATATATTTTTAAACAATAACCATATGGTTCCTATAACGTGCATCCCTATTGGTCATCAAACAGCATAATAGTAATAGCAGCTGATACCATCAATAAATCATAATACTTGCACAGTATTATTTATAGAAAAACGCCATAGCAACACAAGTTGCAAATGATCAAGCAAATTATTTAAATACAATTAACAAAATGAAAGTCTCTAAAATATCAACGCAAATTGAGTTCTCAAGCCCCATCAATGAATGACTGAATGGAGTGTTCATGTACATCAGGAGCTGTTCTTTGAAAGAGGTCAGTCTAAATGATGCATGTTTCATGTTTCAGTTCCAAAAGATCTGATTAAACAGAGAAGTTCATTATTGTGTGCTGCTTACTGTGTTCAAAATGAAACTACTGGCAAAGGACATCGTCCTCAAAGCCTTTGTTCTCAGAATTGAGAAACATTATCCTCTTCCCAGCACTGATTTCCCAGACTGGGGTAGAGCAAAACACATGGAAATGAGAATGCATAATACATGGATGCCCAATGAGATCCGACCTGCATCATACTGCTGATTCCTTTCTTCTGCTAATATTAGAAGCCAAAACTAAAAGCAGCCTGTGCTTTTAGAAATGCAAAGTGACAGCATCAGCCCACCCATCATAACTACAATGAATATTAATATTTAGTGTCATGGGAAACTTACTGTTTATAATCACTCTCTTGCAAACTATTATAACTCAAACTTTTTTCTTTCTTTTTTTTGGTGTCTACATGTGACTGTGGTGTAGATCGTTTATAGCCTACGTATAGACTTCTGCCAGATGTGAATGCAGCAAAAAGATGCATAAATTGTAACTTTAAGAAGTAAGGCCAAGCTATAAAAAAATATCTCAGATCATTGACCATCAACTCATAAGAATATATTTTAAGAGAATAACAGTTTTATTCACTCCTGAATGCTTCATGTAGCTGAAACTGTGACTTTGCGGCACAAAATCATCGCTTGCGTTTTGTTCATCAGTGAAAACGAGTTCCCACAGCTCTTTCCCCAGTTTCTGAATAGCCTTAATCAATCAAATTCTTCATGTATTATGAGATTTTTATATTAGAATCATCCTTCTGCATTTGAAATGTAATCAAATGAACCTGCGGCTCATATTAGCTGAATAGTGCTTAACTATTCCGGCAAATTGAGAAAACCGCAGTAGTTAAACGTTCAGATTGAGCAATCAGGCTCTATTCAGCGAGCACGATCATTCTCTCAATGACGCCAGACGTGAAATGAAAAAAAAGACAAATGCGTTTCAAAATGAGCTGGATGCCAGTACTGACTTAGCATGCATGCTGGCCCGCTATATATTTTAAATGTTTGTGGCCCAGAGACACACCACAATCTGCATAGTAATTTGCAGTCTACAATAACGCCAATTACTAAGAAGTCGTTTATTCTAAATTAGCTTTTGAAATATGTGTTAATTAGCAAGGCAAATTCATTAGGCCCATTTAAAAGGTTCAAAACATCACAAGGATGACCATGACTTGGAGGAAAAAAAATAAAAAAAATCTGAAATGGGGGGAAAATATTTATGAATTCATCAGAAGTATGAGGACTGGTAAATTGCAGTATTTACAGGCGTTAAAACAGAAGGATCTGAATTATCATTGAAGTTAATTAAAACACAAACAGAGATCACAACTGTCTTTTATCTCTTACACACTCTTTCTTTACTCTGTTTCTTTACTTTTTTTTTTAAAATAGCTCATTTCAAATTTTCCCATCACAGATAAGCTGTTAACAAGATATATTAGGGCTTTTGTTTGTTTGTTTCAAAAGTGCAAAATGAACGCACTATATTCAAAGAGCAACAGGTTGTTTAGTTTGTTTTGCAGTAAAATATTAATGTTACTACATAACAGAACTTTAGGATATAACTTAAATATAAAAAAAAAAAAAAACCTTATCGTTCAAACTTTGGGGTCAGTACGATTTTTTTTTTCTCTTTTTTAGAAAAATATTTTACAAAAAATACTATTTCAAATAAATTCTGTTAAGAGTCTTAAAAAATATATCATGATTTCATAAAAAAATTAAACAACAACTGTTTTCAACATTGATAATCAGAAATGTTTCTTAAGCATATCATCATATTAGAATGATTTCTGAAAGATCATGTGACACTGGAGACTGGAGTAATGATGCTGAAAATTCAGCTTTGATCACAGGAATAAATTACATTTTACTATATATTCACAAAAAAAACAGAAATTTTAATTGTAATATTTCACTATTTTTACTGTATTTTTTGAGCAAAACAAACAAACAAAAAAATCTTACACCAGAGACTTCTTGAATATTGGCCTAAGATTATCACCTATTGTGACAAATATTATAAATACTAAATACTAAAATAAATACTAAAATGAACCATGTCTGATCACCAAAAAAAGAAAAGAAAATGCAAATGCAATATGGTGCATTAATTATATTTTCTAATACAATGTTTTATAATACAATATAATGTTATTCCAATACTATCTAAAAACATTTAACCCAACCGCAGGGTTTGTCCATTTTTAACCCAGCTTGGGTTGTTTTTAACCCAGCATTTTAGAGTGTTCCATTACAATAAATAATTTAACATGACTAGTCAAATCAAATAATAAAAAAAAATTATGTGTACAAATACCAGTTCATCAAGTAAGATGTTAGAAAATCCTCATTTGATCCCATCAGAAACGATTGATCCCAAATTATGATGGAAATTCCTATAGGAATCATGGACTGATTCCATTTGGAGTTTCAGGTGCTGAATAAAACTCTCCTCTCTAATAGCTGTTAACCTGCCCATACTGATGGACCGCTATGACAGCACTGGCACACAGGGACAGACCCATAATGCATCAGTGAGTGACAGTGAGTGGAAGTGAATGATAGGGCTGCACAGGTAATGCGGATCTTGGGAAAGTAAAGTGCTCTGTTATCATAGGGTGTAGTAGGGGATTTAGGTCATTATCAGTGACTCTGTAGAGCTCAGAGAAACACACATACACACATAATCACCATTCATCATCTGGAGTGGCTGATTATGGGCATTAGGCAAAGAGACGGGTGGCTGAACGCATGATGATAAGCTCATGGAGGTGGGTGAGGAATCCTTTATGGTCAGTATGATAATGCAGGATATCAGGTATTATTGACATTTTGTACTCTGAACATTTGTCTTTGGAGGCTGACAGCAGTTTGATGCATGCAGAATGAGGGTGGGTTTAATTATAACCATAATCCAAGTAGAAATAACCACAGAAGTGGTTTTAAATTGTGGTATACCAATTTATCAATTTATTAATTTAAGAAAATCTACATTGACCACTCACTGGATGAATAAAAGTGAACAGGAAGTTTCTTCTTCATTCAATTCAAAAACTAATAGCAGATTTTTTAAAATATTTAAAAATAAGGGTTTGTTTAAATGAAAGGTAATCCAAAAAATGAAATTCTGTCATGACCTGTTCTCTGTGTGCAAAATAGCTCCTTTTGTGCTTCAATGAATAAAAATACATCAATGTTCTGGTTGCACAGTTCTATACAATAAAAGTGAATGGAGATAGGAGCTGCTGAGCTCAAAAACAACACTATAAAAGTATTTTAAAAAGTAGCATATGACTATATTCCAAGTCTTTTGAAGCCATACATTTGAGGAAAAAACTAAAATCAAAGTCAATATTTGTTTAAAATGTAATTCAAATATGAATGTATTCAGCATGAAACAAATGACGTGCCAAAACATTTAAAAGAAAAGCAGTAGGTTTTCCAGGACATTTAAAGTTCATAATGTTTTAAACAAACGTTCATAAATCAATTTCCTAAATTTGCACCCAAAGAAATTGAGGTAATAAAAGCACACGTAGAAAAGTGGAAATATGGCAAAACAAATGTTTCAACAGTTAAACAAAGTCGCCCGGAATGGTTTTAATGCTGGCTCCTCATCATGACAGTCTTGAGAAAATGGGATGAGGATGCTGCATGTGTGGTCTTGAGTTAGATGGTGTGGAATGATATAGCAGCAGTTTCTTACACAACTTACAAATGCGTTGTTTGTGGTAACAATGTCGATGCTCCAGAAACAAAAGAAGCACCACACAGCACATTTAAGATGTTTTAGTGTAAGATCCTCTCTGACTCGGAGTCTCTTTTTCTGCAACCATCTTTTTCCCATCATCTAATGGGTTGAACTGGATAGGCTAACCACATCAGCTACGTCATCGCCATATCTTGTGCACCTCCTGACACACCTAAAGTTCGGATACACAGTTTGTCAGATGTGCATCCAATCGAAACTCTATGTACTACTCTCAATTGCAAATGAATCACTTCTGGTCTGTTGCTTGTCAGAAAATGTGAAAAGACAGCTTAAGACTTCAGAAGACTTGGAATGTGGTGTACAAGTCATTTCCACTTTCACTGTATGAAAAACAGAAGTTCAGAGATTATTATTAATAATTTTTTATTATGCCCCTTTTTACAACATGTCTCAGGTGTCCCCACAATGTGTCTGAAGTTTCAGCTCAAAATACCCCACAGATCATTCATTATACCATGTTGTAAATGCCCATTTTTAAGTTGAAGCATGCAGTTTTCGTGCATGTGTCTTTAAATGCAAATGAGCTGCTGCTCCCCGCCCTGCTTTTTCAGCCTGTACAGCTTGTGCCTCTCTGCCAAAAACTAACAAAACATCAGTTTTTGACTAATATACCGCAGTCAAACTAACGTGACACTGCAGTTCTTTATCATCACAAAAGTTATTATCTGCATGCATTTTAAAGCCATATCATTTTAATCTTCTGATTTAAGGTTTTCTGAGCAAACATCCGAAGCATGCGCACAGAAAGCTGCCTGTCAGACGGCATGTCCTGTGAGTATTAAACTAAGTTCTCTTTAATGTGTTATTGCGCTTAAACTGTCAAATACACACAAGGTTATGTCAAAAACACACAAAGTTCACAAAAACACAGTCAGCTATTATGTAAACAAACAGCAGTGAAAGAAAGTGCATGTGTAAATTAGATCTGTGTATTAAAGTGACAACAGCGTAATATACAGTACCTTCTGCTGTTAATATGAACCAAACAACAAAAGAAAAACAGAAAATCACTCACTGCTTGAGCGAATAACTTTAGTGGCTTAAATAAGAATATATTTCTGACTTGAATGCTGCTGTTAAATGCTCTGGCGAGGAGATAAACATGGTGGACTGTGTACAGCTCACTCAGGGGAGGAGCTAAGCTAATAGGGCAGATTGTCGCCAGTCATGGGCGGGGCCTGTTCCAATGTGACATCACGTTGGAGCACATTCCTTAACAGCTTTACGTTTTTTATGGTTTATGGTCAGATTTATGGTTAAAATAACAAACGGATGGATTTTGACCACAACAGGGTGGTTGTGTACACACACTGCGGACACATAAATATGTTCAAAAACAATATAAAAGTGATTTTTGCATAATAGGTTTCAGATTTGGTCCAACATGAAGGCAAGTAAATGGTTCATCCAAAAAGACAGACATCTACCCACACAAGGAGACACAAAAGAACATCATAATCAACCCAAAATTAGTGAAAGTTCATAATACCACCACCACCACAAAAAAAAACAAAAAAAAAAAAACAGAGTAATAAATTTAAAAGAGAAGAACTAGAGTGATTAAGCGTATAATTGACTAAAGGAAACAGTGTGGCAAGTCCTCCTAGCATGACCTCTCCGTCTCCCAGAGTCCACCGGGGGCTCAGCTACAGCAACTCTACGCATTAACGTCATTCATCATCTCTCGCTGAATATTCATGGGCAGGGCCCGGGGGTCAAGCCAAGCGCCATCATTTCCTGCTGGGGGTTAATGGGCATCAGAGCAGGGGTGGGGTCGTAATCTGATTCCATCACCATGGCAACTTCACCCTAATCAACCTCCGTAGGAGGTGAAGAACGGTCTAATGAAGATGCTGTGACTCCCTCGCACTGGCTTTGCATTAAAGTTGATTAGCATGCGCTACTAACGGTGAGACCTCGTCTCGGTGGAATGTTTCCAAGGGATGATAAAGATTATTATAACAGAGACGAAAGCCGCTTGACTGCATAATGGGCAATAATGGGCCCGGTCAGTGTGAAAAATGGGTTTGCAAGAATGGTTTTTCAGTCTAAATGGAAGGAAAACACTTTCAGGAAGAAAAAGAAAAAATGCGTTTAGAATGCAATATCATGCAGGAATCAATAGCAGCAAGTTAAAGAGTAAAAAGTTTTCCTCATTTCCTATGCAGCCTAAATTTCACGCAGAAAGTTTGCCAATAAGCTGTTTTAAAACGGCTCTGTTCCAAAACTAAGAGAGCTGTTTACCTAGACAGCCATTTTAGCCATCAAAATGCTCTTGAAACAAAAAAATACTAATGATATCATCATTTTTGCTGTTGCTTAGGGTTAGTAATTTGAACAAACCCCTAACACTAGGTATTAAACCTCAGCAAACATCTCATCCAGTGTTAACTGTGCTACAGACATGAATAACATCTAAATCAGGAGTATTGACAAAAAAAATGATCTTGATATTTCATCAATAACAATAATTAGATGATATTTTGCTGAGTGTGTTAATTGTGTTGGTACCTTGGCAGGTTTAGGACTGCCATGGACAGACAGCCACACACAGACTGTTTAATGCAGCTCAGAGGGGACACAAATGCATTTAGCATGCATTTTGAATTTTTGATGTTTTAAACATAAAACGTTGAATATTGATATTTTGAAATCGCTACAGAGTTTCAACCGATTCATAGAAATGGCTGATTCATTTAGGAATGAAGCATTTGACTGTTTAATGAGTGAGTCATTGAATCATTCATTCAAACGATTCATTCATTCGGTAACAAAAGACTGCCATGCGTGGCTCAAAGATGCAAAACAGTCCTGTGGCTTTGTTTGTAAGTATTTTCGTTAGAGATGCTCCAATCAGCATTTTTGGGGCCGATCACAGATTACCTATCACCAAGATCATGATCTGCCGATTGCCGATCACTGCCAATCACAGAATGGCAGGGGAATGGGAATCTTTTATCTATAATCTAGTAGAGTTTGAACCATTTGTAGAAATGAAACTAACTGTAAATTAACTGTATTGAGAAAAAAAAAAAAAAAAAAACTAGAAATAGGCTAGAGTCAAGATCTTGAACGTGATGTCTTTCCACCTCGTACTATCCCTGCTGTATGGTTCACGTCGTTTAAATGCATCACTCACAGTCGGCTGGTTGAGGGATGGGGATGTTGTTGGCTTCGGCTGGTTTAGTTTCTCATACTCGGCATATTCAGTTGTATGGCGTGTTCTAAGAAGCCTAATCATGTTAGTGGTGTTAAAATGACGTTGCTTGCTTCCACCTCGAGGGATTTCATCACGACATACATTGCAAACTGCTAACTTTACTTCTTGATCGGACACTTTGAAAAACTTCCAGACGGGAGAACTCATGTTGCCACTGACAAGCTCCGCTCTGCTGTTGTGCACCTGTGCGCCGTGCATGCAAGTGTGAAAAAGCCGCGCGAGTAATTTACGTCACGTGAACGGCTTTTTTGATCGGCGCTTTTGGGGTTCGCCGATCAAGCTATTTTTAGCCAATATCGGCCGATCAATCAGAGCATCACTAATTTTCGTTGGTGAAATAGAGCAAAAACAGGCAATATTGTGTCTAAAATGTAAGCCACTTAATATTAACTTCTTGTTTATTGAACTGTTGTATAAAATCAATATCACATTTGCAATCATGCTTGTATTTGGAGGAAAAAAAATGGCACTCTTTGTGTGATATTGATTAACTATATTAAATTATATAAATATAAAATGCATAAAGAGGTATTTTTACTAAATATCCTAATTCACGCAGTGAAATTGTGGACTCTAAGTGTGAGAGGCGCACTAGTCTAACCCACTAGACTACATCATGTAGTGTATTGTGCACTCTCTAATTGTGTTTTTGTAAAGTGAGGGACATACTCGATAATGTCAGATTGCACATGGTTAAAACAACAATCATGATATTATTGTAGACAATATATATCGCACACCCCTAATCAAGGAGAGTTGGTTTATTACTTATTGTAAGTGTGATCCAACTTATTTTCACCTGGTGGACAATAAAATGGGTAAACAAACCTCACTGGTTTATATGGAACATCTAGAGATATCAGGGATTTTAGAGTGAGCAACCACTTAGCAACCCAGAACATCATAACAACTACATAGCAATATACTTAAAACACACACAATATTCAGAACACCTAAAAAACTGCCTAGCAACTCCATGGCATCAGTAACATTAATGAAAAATTATAAATTATGAATAACTTAATCCACCCTATAATATGCATGTGTGCTTAATTTTCATGCATCCTCATGTGTCAGCATCTGCAGATAATTTATACCTATAACACAACAAAAGTACAGGGTTTATATGAATAAAACAATAAATAAACTATAAAGCTGCTCAGAGTGAAATATCACATCCTTTCCCAATGTTCCCAATAACATTCTGCCACTAACTTCTCCACCAGAACAATTTAATTCCTAATAAAATGATCCAAATTCAAATGAAAGAAAGTGGCTTAATCATTATTCAGCTGCTCTGAATGCCATATGAATATTTTATTAGTAATTATTCAGCTCCAGCTGACCAAGGATTTATAATTTGTTCCATTTATGCAACTAGACTTATTATTATGGTTATCATTTGAATTTATAACAATTTATGAGATTATGCTATGCAAAATGGACATTTATCACACAAATGGAATGAGTATTAACATTAATATGAATTAAAAAAACATTAACATTATGCTGGGCAGATGTAGTTATTCAACAAGCTTAAGTCATTCAGTTAGGGCTGTGAGTTTATATTGTTTCAGAGCTTGTTATACAAAAAGAAAACCAAAAAAAGTAAGATAAAAAAATGCAAATGCTGCCAAACTTGTTCTAAACTTAAACAGTGATGATGTCATTGGTGTGTTAACCAATCGGCTCAAGGCAAGGAAGGCAGGCTAAACAAGTCTCAGCTAAACTTGCTTTGCTAGTTCCCACTGCTACTATAAGTTTATAAATGTCCAGACAGCTCAACAAAAACTTGGCAGACTTTAAACATATTACAGTTTTTGTTTTTTTTTGTTTTTTAATTGCAGGCTTTGAGATCTATAAAGTCGATTACACTCTCAGGAGGAGGAAACATCTTATTTTTCTCCTTAACAAGTCATGTGAAAGAAAGTACTGCCTCCATGGCCCTGTTTACACCTGGTATTAAGATGCGTTTTGGTCGGATCACAAGTGGTCAACACTAAATACAGGTGTAAACGGAGTCTAAAACTTGAGCTTGTCCACTTTCGACCACTTCCAGAGGTAGTCGAAAACACATTCAGCATGTCATCCAGATTGCTTTTGTATTGTAGACGCTCATGAGGTCAAATGTGTTCGAACAGCCACAAAGGACCAACTACTCTCCGCCTACTGACCTATTGCGGAAACATTATGGGAAGACCCAAGTTTGGTTTGAAGATGAAAAATGTACCAAGCACAATGTTCTCTCACCATTCCTGATTTCTAACACACACACTCACAGCATTCGGCGGGTCTTGCGGCTGTCAGAGCAGAAACTAAAGGCCCCAGTATACTTCAAACAAAGTTCTTTTTCGTTCTTCGTTTAGTGGTAAAACGAAGCTCGAAATACGAGACCAGCGATATACTGTAATCGAACATCTGACGCCGCCCACACTGCTGAGAGCAACGATTAGATGACTATGTAAATATATGCCGTACACTTTCTTCTCAGTAACAAAATAAACACAACAAAAATGAGAAAACGGCAAGCATTTATTATAGAAAGCATAAGAAAAGCGTCTGATCATAACAACATGGGTATGTTAGCACGTCTTCATATAGCACTTTATTCAATAGATTGCTTAAAGTCAAGCAGCTTTACAGTATCAAACATGAAAAACAGTGTTAGTGCCTCATTTTTTTACAAGCACAACTTCATTTTGTACTATAAAGTGTGTTCATGTTTTCACCCGCGGAGATCTTACATCGACAAACTCTACAGACGAAATGAGTCAAAGACGCGGTCCACGTGAGTGAAGGCGGAGCCTCGGCGCACACCTCCTGTTACGTTATCGTCACTGACCAATGGAAGTTTGAAGGTGTTTTGCAGTTGGAGCGAACTTTTCCTGAAAGTTCGCTTTGGCAAGCCGTTTCGAACTTCGAAAAAGAACACAAAAAGAACTTGTTCGAAATGACGCTTTGATTTAGTTTGAAGTATACGGGGGCCTTAAAGCTGACACTCTCTGTATGTTTTCCGTCGTCTCCGGTCGCATTCATATGTAAATTGCATAAGATTATTTTGTCCATTTGATCAAAATATCTGAAAAAAAAAAAACATTCATTTATCTGCCCCTGAAAGAAATCAGGACAGAAGTGGTTGAAAGTGGACAAAAGAGACGGATTAAAACACCAGGTGTAAACAGGTATGCGTCTCCCTCGTCTACTTGTGATCCGATCGACCAAACGCATTTTAATGCCAGGTGTAAACATAACCAGTGTTGCTGTGACTGGCTGATTACCCTGTCAATGCAATAACGCAGACCAATAATGCTCATAGCGGGTCCAAAAATCTGCATGAATGTGTCAAAATAGATGAGCTAATTACAGACTAAACATCCTTTGTCTGTGACAATCATAACAGCTCCACTGTTTACTGACTAACGGTCCGAAAAAAGGACGATTATTATTACAACTGCTAAAAATAGTAAAGCTTTCAAAACATCAAATGAAAATGGAAATTGACAGTTTACAGTGTACAGTAAAATTTACAGTGAACCGAAGCACCTAAACTCATAAAGGGAGCTCAATTCAGAGGTCCACCACAGGCCACTGCTACAGACAAGCTATGTGGTTTGCCACTTCCAGACAAACTTAACTACATTTGAACGGGTTTACCGCACATTTTCGTGACAAACATGCTAGATATACTGTTCAAAGCAACAAAGAGAAAAAACTCTCAGTCCAGCTCTAGTGTTTGTGTATAGATACCACGGTAGTCTTACCTTATCTTTGTCCTCCACCAGGTCTATTAGCATGTCATCTGGGTCCAAGATCCCCCCGTCCTCGTACTCCACATGGTGCGTTCGTATCAGGAATTCCCCATCCTGTTGAAAACAATAGGTCCATCAGTGAAGTCCCCCGTTCAACAACAATACAAGAGACTAATCAGAGGAATTTGGAAGTTTTGGACGGACAACATGCAGTTTTGTTCTTACAATTATTACAAATCATACTTCTGTAAATCAAAGGATACACAAAAAATATTAGCAGATAGAGATGTCATATATTATATTTATTATAATTATTAAATGACTAGGCTAGTTTTGACTCTGAAATCTGATTGGATGAGCCACAGAATAATTGTTATTGATTATATTTCGTAATCAATTTATTTATTCAGCATCTGTGTCTTTTATCATTATGTTGTTGCCGCCACTTTACCATAGTAAAACTCACTGCAACACACAGTCTCCTACTGCTTAATGTTTAATATCTCACTTTATTTGAGATCATCTTCATTACGAAAAAGATAACACATGCAAATTAGTTATTGGCTAGCTGAAACAACCAACATTTGTTCAGTCACAAATCCCTTTAGTCATGATTAGGAAACAGTAGCTGCTTTAATGTCCATCTGATGTTTTCATGTGGATGAATGTATGGAAACTAAGGAAGTGATGACAATAAAAGGTGTGAGTTTCCTGTTGCTCAAAGGTTTAATTCTACAGCACATTAAAACCAGTTACAGCACGGACTGATATATGCAATCCACAAAGCACATAGAATCAGATAAATTATGAGTGGCTGTGTGATGTTATGAATATACTGACAACTAAAAGGCATTTTTCTTTTATTCAGCATGACCTTGAGTGCCTTTTGCTTTAAAGGGGACCTATTATGCCCCTTTTACAAGATGTAATATAAGTCTCTGGTATCCCCAGAATGTGTCTTTGAAGCTTCAGCTCAAAATACCCCACAGATCATTTATTATAGCTTGTCAAATTTGCCCCTATTTGGGTGTGAGCAAAATCACACCGTATTTGTGTGTGTCCTTTTAAATGCAAATGAGCTGCTGCTCCCGGCCCCCTTTCCAGTTGCTCAACAACAACAAAGCTGGAGAATCTCACGCAGCCAAAATGAGGATTGTCAGTAACGGTGTTCAGCCTTACATTGTTCAAACCGGAGTCGACACTGATGGAGAGACTCAGGAAGAAGTTACAACTTTTAGAATGAAACTGGACGTTTCTAAATGGTTAGTGGATAAATTTATGTAACTCATCCACTTGTTTGTGAAGCAGTCCGGCGTAAAATGACTCTACTACAACAACTCTTCCTCTTTTCTAAAGCAGCCCAACATGGCCTAGAATGATTTCTGAAGGATCATGTGACACTGAAGACTGGAGTAATGGATGGCGAAAATTACTTTTGCCATCATATTATGATAAATAAAAAGAGGGAGGGGGAAGTTATTTTAAATTATAATAATATTTCACAAAACATATCAAATGGCTGCAATGATTTTCCTTCATTGACCTTGACGAGGTCGAATGAGATCTTGAAAATTTACGGTGGGAATGCATACAATCATGTGTACACATGTAACCAGATAAGATAAGTCAGATGGGTTAGTTTGTCATAGTTTGAATACCATCAGCTCATTACCAAACAAACTCACCGAACAACTTTCCTACTTGGGTTGGGAAAAAAAACACTACAAATGATCTAAAAGAACGTGTTTGGCTAGTAACGCATGATGACATAACAGATCCAGGTCAACGCCTTTTTTTCAGCTGAAACCTCAATGAATCTGTTGACAGACATGACAATAAATCCTAAAATCATCAAGTCATGCCATCATGCTAAATGTTATACAGCAGACAATGTTAAATGTTTTATCACTGTGAACTTCAAAATGTGTAATATAGAACAGAAACCTTGATGAAGTTTGGTCAAAACTGTGAATGATCTGTGATCAGACTAGTATATTTTGCACCAAAAGGGTACACATTCATAGCTTCCATGGACTTACATTAATGCAAATGAAAAACCTAATAAAATATCTAATAAATTGTGTAAAATATTTATTTGAATCATAAAAACTTATTGTTTAATGAAAAAATATAAATATTTATTTTCTGACACATAAATAAAATAAAATAAAATAAAAAATAAAATAAAATAAAATAAAATAAAATAAAATAAAATAAAATAAAATAAAATAAAATAAAATAAAATAAAATAAAATAAAATAAAAACATTGCATATATACTGAAAATATGTGGGTATAAACACAAAATGCATGGATTTGGAATTTTTTTCTAAAAAAAAAGTTGACATTAAAACTAATATTTAAGAATACACGTTTCTGTGCTACACTGTGTTCAAATTATATATCAGTATGATTTTAGTACAATAAACATTTAGATTTTAGTTTTTAAAGAAAGGGTTTGTTTGTTTGTTTGTTTGTTTGTTTGTTTGTTTGTTTTATTTCTCGTATCTTTTTAGTATCTCGTTTCTCTTTGTAAGTTTTGGTTAGCGGTGGCTGAAATGCAACTTTACACACAACTGCCAGAATCCAGAAAATCCAGCAGCTTCAAATACCTGTTTGCTGCTCAACGGTGGCTTTTTTATAGCTGCCCTTTTAATATATTTCATTTGTTTGACAGAAACTTCACTTAATAAGTGCCTGACTGAGTTCTTTTGTGCTTTAAATTACTCATACATCATTTGACAGTTCGACAATCTCTATTCAGTTTTGCAAAATATTAGTTCATGCTTTTCATCTTTAGAAAGATCTTTCTTCCTTCCCATATTAGATGAGTGACTTGCTTAATAATGTGGAACAACCTCTTTAGGTTTTACATTTACCGAAGACGACCTGGAAAACTACTTAAACCTGTCTGAGATTGATACTGGTTATCTAAAAAAAGATACAAGAAACAAAACAAACAAACACTTTCTTTAAAAACAAAAATCTGAATGTTTGTTGTACACTGTAAACTCTAACGTTCAAAATAATTAATTGGTTTAAGTCAAACTTAAATTAAATTAGTTCAGTCAAATCAACATTTTTGAGTACTTGGCACTTTTTTTCTTTCAAGTTCACAGAACTGATATATTTTAAGCAAATGGAGCTGTTTTGAGTTTTAAGAACTTATTATTTTTTAATTTAGACAAACTGAAGATTAACTGAAACTGGCCTGGGATTTCTATTTCCCAGCATGCTTTGCCCATGGCACTCAAAAGGAAGAGTAAATGCTAAAAATCATTTAAAAGAGTTTCCGTTAATGCAAGGTTTTGGAGAGTTACCATCATGGTGACAAATGGTGCATGTGGCTTAGTTTGATAAGCATGTTAAAGCAAGTATGTTAAATCCTTTATATTGCGGAGTTTTGCCAACTTATTCGGGTTTACAGTGTACTAAAATCCTATGATATTAGTCACCTAGAAATACACTGTGTTCCAAATGATTATGGAAGTGACATAAGTAGTAAGTAAACTTGTTTCATTGATCATGTGACACATTTGTATAGATGGTCAGATGTTCTTGTTTCAATAGAAGTATAAGTTTCCAGACATCCCATCCTGTAAAAACTCAAAAGGCCACCACACCCTATTATATTATATTATATTATATTATATTATATTATATTATATTATATTATATTATATTATATTATATTATATTATATTATATTATATAAGCCACATAACATGGGGTCGTTCTTGCAATAGAATTCATGCTCCAAAAAAGATGTTCGGTGTGACAAAATAAGAATGCTGGTAGTCACAGGAGACGCATTTGAAACACATGATACCAGGTGTAAACAGTAATGTGTCTTGGCTGACCACTTGTGATCAGATCACAAATATTAGGCATTGTAATACCAGGTGGATACAAAGCTTCTCTCTCACGCACTTGATTTCCGGGATATATATTGTATATAATTTGCAGGCCTTAGGGAGCCGCTATCAAAGACGCAGCTTCAATCCTTCAAAAAACATGTTAAAACGGAAGCTGATACCATCTGACCACCGAAAAAAGGCAGTTCCTCCAATCCAGAATGAAACAGTGACTCTCAATTCAACCCAGATTAACACACACTGATATTTTTTTTGTGAAAGCGCTTTCTCTGCTTCAGTCTCAACAGGAAGCAGCAGTTTGCATCCACCCTGCTGGTGTGGAAAAGTGTTCACGCTGTTTAGGCAGATATGTCCGCTGGGACTGTTTTCAGCTTCATGAAACCATCTGAGCAACATTTGCTTTGGATGAACACAACGCACCTGGTGCTTTTTACACACACAAGCTCCCATAACACTGGAACAAAGAAACCGTTTAGACATTTAAAGCTGGAAATATTAATACAGATTCATTATTAATAACATTACATTATTCCAATAACAAGAAACTAAAAAATATGGGAGTATGTGAGAAGCTACAGAAAACTGATTATTTTGTGGATCTGCATGATTAATCGTTAAAAAGATCACAATCTTGATTCAAACACCCACACAATCTTATTCTATCAGCTGTTTAGTAACTATTTCCATGCCACTGATTTTCCGGCTTTCCATGTTTTTTTGTTTTGTTTTACTGTTATACGGTAGGGTGCAATTATTACGCATCTTCTGAAAGAGTACTGAATCTCCTGATCAAAACACAAGCGAAGAAGCAGCAGAAACAAGCGATGGCATATGTAATCATACGCATAAGTAAATTAATGCGACCGTCAACATTAAATGGCATAACTGCCCACTGTTACTGAATGAAATGTCGACCCAGGATAAGCTATAGGACTGAGAAGCTTTGGGAGTTTTTATGGACTAGATCAACTCTATCTGGGTTTTGATCATCGTTGTGAATCCGTATGAATTCTGGGGACCATGAAAATTTGGTGAAGATGATCAAAAAGGCTGGCAACTTTTTTTTTCAAAATTGCTGGCGGGGAAAGAGTTAAACCTTTGACAAGTATGATCACAGTGAACCTTCAAATCTGCATTGGCGTTGGGACTGACCCAGCAAGAGCAATTGTATAGGTATGAGAGTCTTTTCAACCACAGTATCATTATTTCTGTGTTACAATAATTTGAATGATCACAGAAGTACTGGAATAAAAGCTTATAATTTGGATATAAACACCGATGTCTACGCTAGTGATCAAAATAGAGTGAATCACATTTTGAAAGTAACTTGATGCTTCAAATAATGATTGTATTGATTACATAGTTACGGTAGTCATTCATTCAAGAGATTCGTTCAAAAACGCAGATTCATCCAGTTATGAAACAAGTGAAGTCTTTATGAGTGTGTAATTGAATCATTCATTCAAGAGATTCGTTCAAAAACGCAGATTCATCTAGCAATGAAACAATTGAAGTCTTTATGAGTGAGTCACTGAATCATTCATTCAAAAGATTCGTTCAAAAACGCAGATTCATCCAGCAATGAAACAAGTGAAGTCTTTATGAGCGAGTCATTGAATCATTCATTCAAACCAATTTAAAAAATAAATAAACTCAAATCTATTAAATGTTGTTTTTTTTTGCTTTTTTTTTTAAATAGACAGCAGCATTTTGTCAGAACATCTAATAAATTACATGTTATTTTGTTTTGTATTGCCTATTCAGAATCATGGGAGAATCATGATCTCTATTTTAAACAAACTAAATCGTGATTTATCCAGAATCATGTAGATCTACTATTTTGTGTCTTTTTGTTCTTTCTCCCACAAATCTCCTAAAAACACTATGAGAAAACCAAAAATACAAGATCTGATTACCTGTGCATTGAACAGCAGGAAGTTCTGAAAAGCTGTTTGGTCTCAAATGTCAAACAAATTCAGTAATCAGCCTCTCCATCTTTGAGAACAGAGAAGTAATTTCAATATGCACTAATTGTAAATGACTCCTCACAGCTACAAACTTTAATTAGAGTTTTTGTTTTTTTGAAAAGGCAAGACCATTATAATTACAATGGTGTGTATACTGAGGGTTAATAATCTGAACAAACCCCTAACACAAAGTATGAAATGTCAGCATGTAATTAATCCTGAACAGTTTTACAATACGTCAAATCACGCGGCTTATTGAGGAGAGGTGTGCAATTACTTTTCTAAGTGATTACACTTACATTTTTGATAAAACAACTCAAAAGACTTACATTTTGCAATCACGGAATGCACAACAACAATGGCAATTTGCATTTGCTTCGATCTTAAAGTCATTAATCAATTATGGCCAATAACTGTCTTAATTGCAACCCATTTTATCTTTATAATCTGAGGTCAGTTGCTTAAACATAGCCATCAAGTTAAGACTGTCTTAAGAACTAGTATGAGCAATCTTATGAAAAGTTATGAACAGTCTGAAAAAAACAGGGTTTATGTAAATTTTGGGGTTGTGATATCACTAACCCGGGAAGAAGCTCATTGTAGTCCCTACCAGCCATTTGTTGTAGTCCTTAAAAAGCAAATTCTGTAAAATTGCATTGAACTTTGAGCGTCGCAACTTTGCAGATGTTGTTTATGCTCAAACAGCAACATTACACACTAACTAAAGTTAAAAAAGTGAAATTATAATCAACATATTAGAGGTCTTTGTACCATTAAACATGCTTCAACTGTCATAGCTTAAAACATCCTCCTCATTTAAACAATTATTAACATTATATGTGAACCTCAACGAACACATTAATGTAATAATAATAAAAAAAAAAAAATTCCACGACCCCTTTAAGAAAGTAAATAGGTTCATTTTTCAGCATATGCATAGGAACGGTCCTATAGGACTTGATATTGCATACCCATTGTGACATTTAAAGCCAGGGCAATTTGTTGTAGTGATGTCTGCTGACACCGATGGCTTTGTGCTCTTGGAAGTGTGCCGTGTGTAGTGATCTCAGCAGTGCTACCTGCCAAGTCAGCTCTCCAGCCATCCTCAGAGGTTAGCAGTGGCCCGGCAGAGCCCAGCTATGGCAGGATAATAAAGCAGTTTTCCTCTGATGTCAATTAATCTAAACTGGTCAGTAAGATCTTGAGTGGGAACTGTTAATTCAGTGTTCTTATATGACTGCTTTTGGGGAGTAGACGGACTACTAACTATATTTTCAGAAGCATAGCCATAGCTCAGAATATAGAATGATGTAGATTTCCTGTAGTCATAGCATGACAAAACACACTTAGGCTTTGTTCAGAGTATACTCACTTTGTAAGTGAATACTTAAACACACTCCTTAAAATAGCTTGTTTCTGTCATAGTGTTGGAGAGTCAAATCAATTTTATGAGACCAGCTTTTTTCAAGCACTCTGTCTAACATCAACATGAAACCAAAACTTTACTTTTTTCTTAGCATATATGTTCTTGGTCTTATGAACGATTCATCAGTGCGTCAGTTTTCCTAAAAAAAACAAAAGTTTGTCTTTATAACTTTATTCAAAATTTAATAAAAACTTTCTCCTCTTCTGCAACAATTTTCACCCTCATTAAGACCACTTTTTGTCACAGATTTTTTTTTTTTTATGTCGCCGTTGTCTGCCAAAAGCAGTAAATAAAATAATAACAACAATAATACTAATAATTAAAGCTCTTTTTTTCAAAATACCATATAGTTTTATATTTCACTAAAGACATATTTGCTCTGGTACATTAAAAGTTTGGGGTTAGTATGGTTTTTAAAGAAATTAATTCTATAATTTGACTGAATTAATCAAAAGTGACCTGTTCTATCTTCATGCAACAAATATTCTTTGGCTCTGTTGGCATCATTGTCCGATTGAACACCGGTACTGACAGTTTCTGACATTTTCAGTGTGTGAGATTGTCCTGTTTTGTTGTTGTTGGTATGCTGGAGCATGAGCTCTTGAAGCTCCGCCCTCTTCATGAAAGGGGGCGGGAACAGCAGCTCATTTGCATTTAAAGGGACACAAAAACTACGCATTTTTGCTTACCCAAAAAAGTGCCAATTTTAACATGCTATAAAAATGATCTGTGGGGTATTTTGAGCTGAAACTTCACAGATGCACTCTGGGGGCATAAGAGACTTATTTCACATCTTGTGAAAAGGGGCATAATAGGTCACCTTAAAAGCTTATTTGAATAATCATACAGTCACATTTGCAAAACAGGACCCTGCGCTTCATTAATAATGCATAATGCCTTTTCTTTGTTGACATCATTGTAAATCAGCAATAATATAAACTATTAACAGCTCATATCTCAAGGTAAATGTAAATTAAACATCCACCCATATCAAAGAATCTAAACCGCCCATTTGTTGTATGTGAATATGCACAAGGTCTGAGCAAGGAGAAATGCATCATGGATGCACTGCTATCATAGATGAAGGGCTCAATACTTGTGACGCACAAGACCCAAGAGGTGGGTTGACAGAACAGATAAAGCGCCCACGTCTACCCCAGCACGCCTGGCACCGGCCCATCCCATCCAACTGAGCCAATCTCAGCCGATAACGTCCATCAGTCAGGCATACTAAAACCTCCCATAAAGCCAGCCATCTCAGCCCGAGAGCCCAGGCCAAACTAATCAAACACAGCCTGCCACCTGCATTTGGAGATAGGGACCGATTAATGACATGGCTGTATTCATCACATAAGTCCTGCTTTATTCCAATTGGCATTTAGAGAAGCTGGACAAAAGGACTAGCATAGTTAACGGTGACCAAGCATTGCACTGTTAAAGAGGGATGGTGCTCAGTGAGGACTAATATAACCATGTATTGATATCAAAGATCTCCTCTATAGTGGAATACAGTTGGGTCTTATTTATTTATGTATAAAATTAATGATAAGAATATATATATATATATTTATATTTATATTTATTTATTTTATTTTTCACACATATATAATAAGGAATGATTGCTGAATGATCATGTTACACTGAAGACTGGAGTAATGATGCTGAAAATTAAGCTTTGCATCACATAAATAAATTATATTTAAAAAGTATATTAAAATAGAAAACCATAATTTAAAATTGTAATAATATTTTACAATATTATTTTTTTTCTGGATTAATTATGAAATAAACGAAGCCTTAATGAGTAAAAACATTAAAAATAGTAATGTTTCCAAACTTTTATAACTTGTATATAATGTATGTGTGTGTGTGTGTGTGTGTGTGTGTGTGTGTGTGTGTGTGTGTGTGTGTGTGTGTGTGTGTGTGTTTAAAAATGTAATAAATCCAAACAAAAGTGAAGTGAAAGTCACTGGTATCAGAAACTAACGATCTAATCGAACTTATTTCCCAGACATATACTGTGCAGTCTTAAAGATCATATTTACATATTTGAGGCGCAGGACAATCTGTTACCACAGTATCAGATTGCAAGAATGTCTAAAGATAATGAATATTCAAAACAATAACCAGAAATCTGAAGAACGCCAGTGTTGACAGTTCAAGATCACGTGATCTGTGCTTAAGGGCACACCCGATTACCAATCCTACTATGTTGAAGGCATTCTTTTAATATTAATGAGGCGCGCAACGTCAGCACGAATGGATTAATATTCATGAGCGTTCCTCGAATGAAAGTTCTCAAGCAGCGTCAAATAAGTCTGAATATTCATGAGCAGCATGCCCTCGTCATAGTAGTATTCACCACCCGGTAAACAGGTGAAGTTTTTAATATATTTTCGATTAAATATCTCCAAGTAAGGATTTTTAAACAATCCATAGTGAATACTCGAACTCATAAATTAATATTTATCGGGTTGTGCTATCGATTTCAAACTTAAAAACAATACATTACCTGTTCAACAATCTTCTTGTATCTTTGAGTGGCTTGATCGATCAAATCTCGTACCATCCAACTGTCTTTACACGGGACGACAATCCTCGTTTCCCCGAAATTTACCGTCACTTTCATCTTTACTTGTTCACCAAACGTTCAAATATCCTCGTAGTTTGTTTATAGCACAGTTTCTCTTAAAATCATCGCCGAGGAGTCAACAGGTGTCATTGGTCAACTGTTACAGGTGATCTTTCTTCTTGTAAAGTCTTCAGTAAGCCAATATTAAGTCCATAAACGGAATAATCATCCAGTAACCACATTCCAAACCACACTTTGAAGAAGATTACAGAGTCCTGGATGACAGAGAAAAAGTCCTGATGTGTGTTTTTTTTTCCCGAGTTCGCGCGCGCAGGAGTCCAGAGTGAAACCGGAAGCGGCAGATAGTGAATACCTCTCGACTATCGTGATTGACGGCCTGCTTTGTGAATCTATGAACTCAGAATCATTACTGCGGAAAAGAAGATGTATTTTCACTGATAGGTGACTTGGCACAGAATGAATAAGTGCTAAAGATAGAGAATCACACATAGGCTATTCTAAGAGAAAAGAATGAGAGAGTAGAGTTTTGATTTATATCAAAATTAGATATAAAATATGTTACATTATAGAGCTTTTGGATAGATAGATAGATAGATAGATAGATAGATAGATAGATAGATAGATAGATAGATAGATAGATAGATAGATAGATAGATAGATAGATAGATAGATAGATAGACGATAGATTAAAAATCAGACATAATTAGAGGCAACAATAATAATCAAAAGACATACATTTATTATTAAGCAATTTAATAAATGTTTATTGTTTAATTATTATTCATAAACATAATAAAGTGTTAATTTCCAACATTTGGGTTCATTTTAAGCCAGCCATATAGTAATTTTTAAACAATATTGAGTTAAATTAAACTGCCCAGCAGGTTGGGCAAACATTTAACCCAACCGCCGGGTTAAAACAACCAAATCATTAGGTTTGTCCATTTTCAACCCAACTTGGGTTGTTTTTAACACAGCATTTTTTATAGGGTATTTATGCTACACTATAAAAACTTATTTTCCTGATTTGTTATCACATTTTTTTCTTTTGTCAAATCAACTTCAATTATTGTAGTTCAGATAACATTATATTTTGAGTTTCTGTTGATTAAACCAGTCGCCTTCATTGTTTTGACTCAAATTTTTAATTTTAATGAACTCAAAATTTTAAGGCAACCAGGTAACTTACTTTTTAAAAGGGGGGGATCCCACACAGTTTCTGCCAATCTCATGTTAATCTTGCCTGTAGAGTAGTATTGCAACCTTTCATATCTCTGAAAAGTCTTTAGTTTTATCATATTTATAAAAGATAGATATGCTAAACCGAGTCTTTCCGAAAAAAGCCGAGCTCCTGGAGGCATGCCTGCCGTGGGCCGAGCTAAAGTGTCACGAGCGCGCACAGCTTCTGCATAGAGATCGTCTGCAAGCTGCGACATCATTATCAATAAAAAGGGAACAAAAATGTTTGTGTTTTTTACATTTTATGCACTTGCGCGCCGATTGCCAACAAAACACAGACATCTAATGTAGCTTTACTCACCACCTGCGATCTGCAAATCCAGCACCGAACTGGGACTTGTTTTAAAGCATTCATCACAGAAATCCCGGGAAGAAACAAACACACATGTGCAACTCCGTTGCTGCCCCGGAAACACAAACTTCATCCACTGTACCCTTAATGCTGGGTTCTTTGGGAAGCTGAAGGAGTATGTAAACAAATGTACTCCTTTGTTTACAGGAGCTGCGTCTCATTTCAGAGGCTGCGTCCTCCGGAGGTCGCATTTGAAGGCTGCATTCGTCATCAAGGATGTCATATTTAAGAAAAGTAACCGGAATAAAATTGACTGATATTCATTGTGAGGTGTAAAATACTGTCATTTCTTTCTTACTTTGCAATCTAATGGTTAATTTTCGTAAATGAGACTGCCTCGATGATGTATGCAGCCTTCAAAGGGTGCAGCCTCTGAATTGGGATACAATCATTGTTGAAAAATCTCTCGGCTTCCATATCCCGAACAAAGCGCGTTGATGGGCGTGCTCCTGCTCTTGTTCTGGGCGATGTGTGTGCATGCTTATCAGGGAGAAGTGCGTATACAAGGAATTGTACCCTTTGTTACATGATAAAGGCCATACTTGAAAAAAATTCAGCGAAACGTCCACAACCGGAAGTAGTATATTTGGCACTGAAATGCTCAGTCATCTGTCCCACTTGGGTCACAGTGATTTTACCATTTTGACATGTTCCTGGATCAGATTTGAGGGACAAGTTTACCATTTATGTCAAGTTTAGGCTTGCAACCAGGGTTAGGTGCTTCTACATCAGTGTTATTCACCTATCATTTCCCTCTGATTTTAGGTTTAGGGGTAGGAATATGGTTAAGACTACATTTTAAGACTGGAATGTTGTTCCAGAATCAACAAAATATGTTGATCCAGGAACATTTCTTACTTGGCAAAATCACGGTGACCATCCGTTTTGAAACTTGGCCATGTTTAGCATGAGAATCCAACTCTTTAACAGTGTAAATAAGTCAGAATACATCAAATAGCAATAGACCCCCCTTTAAGTTGATCAAAATGTTCATTTTTACAGTTTACTTACACAGAAATTAATTATTAAATTTGACGAGTAGCCTGTGTGTTTAAATTACACGTAAAGTGCATCTAAATTAGAGAAGTCTTCCTGACATCCTGTTTGAAATAGTAGTTCACAGTCCCCAGGCCTTGATTTGCCTTTGCAGCAACATATTGCAGTAACAATGGACTATTATCAGAGGACTATTGTGTATCGCTTTGGCAAGTGTTTCATTGACCCAATTAGACTATCTACCTCTCCAACTTTCTTCTACACCCTTCCAGCCCTCTCATCAGCCATATACATGAAGATAGTGATACAGCAGCTTTATTATTCCTACAGTTTGAATAATTTCTAAATAGCATTCATGTTCTTTAATTAGTTTAGAATTAGATGAACATGTATTCCCTGACTACTTGCCCATGGGGACGTATACTACTGTTCAAAGTTGGTATAAAAGTATTTGAATATTTGTGAACATTATGTAGACAAAGTTTGAACCCTCTGAATGGTAACCAGTTCTTATTAGCATTGAAATGCAGTATGAACACCAACAATACACTGAATAGTAAGCTGGCACTGCTCCTTTAGTCCAGGGGCCGTCCCATCATTATAATGAGAGATGCCAAACTGTGCCATCTGGAGGGGTGAATGTGCCAGCCAAAATCCAGACTTGTCTCTTATCCGATTTTTCATATACGCAATTCAATAGATTTAATGCTAGCATTACCCACAACTATTTGGAGAAAGTTATGGTTTGCAGTCCCGTTCCTCACCATAAAATATAATGGGTATAATGGGGGAAAACAAAGTGCTGAATGTTTTTGGAACATTCATTGATTTAGGAAGGGTGTAGATGGTCTCACAGCACGTAAGGTTTATGAGGCACACATTCAAAGCGAGTATGACAGATGTGTCAGACATCAAAAATACTGCTTAGCTAGCACAGAGGAGTTAATGGAGCTATCCGGTAACCATTATAACTATAAAACAGCGTGCCTCAAATGCTCAAAATTGTTTAAGCATGAGAGCATAAAAATCTCTAGGGTATCAAGCTATTGCTTAACATGACGGCTACAATCAGCGGGAAGCACGAACATAAATCAACTATAAGTCCTAACATAAACAAGCCTTTCATTGCCAATTAACTTTGCTAGCTAGTCAAGTGCTCTCATTTGTGTCATATCATTTATATGCACAGATTAATTTCTTTGTTGATTTCATGCCTGCTAGGTTATTAAGCAGAATTAAGTAGAAAAAGTAAGTGTGCCAGTACTATTTGAGAAAACCAAAATCCAAGAAGAACGTCAGTCTGAAGCCGTTCTTAGGCTCTGGGACTCCATCGACTCACAGTGAGAGCTACTTTCTCCGAATGAGGAACATTGGGAACAGAAGTGAATCCTCCCAGGGGCGCCCAGTCTGTCAGCATTTCTCCAGGGTGGCCATGTACAATTATCTAGTATGGCAAGATGACAGGTTTGGCATGAAAATGGAAAAAAAAAAAATTGGAAAATGGAAAATTGTGTATCAGTGGTCATTAGAGCAAGATCAAATAATTACAAGGCAAATGTGTGAGACAGTGTTAGAGCAGGAGATAGATCTCTTGTTGAAAAAAAAAATAATAGGAGATATTCAAAACATTCAAATGGAGGCTGTAGGAAGAAAGTCTCGTCACTTAAAAAAAGTCATTTGTTTGGTCTTTTTGTACACCCAAGTGAACCATGAAATGGAAATTGTGATAGTCTTTTCTTCCCTATTGTGATGTATGAACAAGAAAAATTGTAGGATGGGACTTAATATTGTTCATTTGGATGTCTTGGTCTCGACTTTGTCTCAGTTTAGGTGGTCTTGACTACATCACTTTGTCATTACAAGAGGGAGGGGAAGTTATTTTGATTAAAGATTATGAGGGTACATGAATTTAAAAAATGATGTGTACAGATAAATATAATCAATTGTGATTTCATGCTGACTTTAAAGGAATAGTTCAAAATTAAATTTCTGTCATCATTTACTCAGCCTCATGTCGTTCCAAACATGTAAGACTTTCTTTCATCTTCAGAACACAAATAAAGATCTTTTTGAGGAAATCTGAGATGTTTCTGTCCCTCCATTGACAGCTACACAACTACCAGTTTGCTTCCAAAAGTTCATAAAGAGATTGTAAAACTAATCCATATAAATTGAGTGGTTTAGTCCAAATTTTCTGAAGAGACTTGATCACTTTATATAATGAACAGATTGAATTTAGGCTTTTATTCATTTATAAACATTGATCAGCAAACAAACAGAAGCTCAACCGAACCTGCTTGAGAATAAACCTCTTGCAGAAGCTCAAACATGATGCATAACACACGAGAATGAACCTCATTGGTTCTCGCATGCGTCAATCAAACATGCTTGAGGTTCTGTTTACCATAACTGATGTGTGCGTTGATCAATGTTTATAAATATTGTAGATAAATATTGTAGAACAGCCATAAATATTGTAGAACAATCACGTCTGCCACTAAAGATTGCTTTATAAATAATCTCCCCGAGCAGTTTCATCGCCTTAGTATACCTGACAACTTAGAAGAACTCGATGCTGCAACAGAAACTATTGGCTCTCTCTTTTACAGCACATTAGATGCAGTCGCTCCTTTACGTCTAAAGAAGATTAAGGAAAGTAATCCAACGCCGTGGTATGATGAGCACACTCGGGCTCTAAAACGAGCTGTTAGAAAAGCTGAACGTAGTTGGAAGAAAACAAAACTAGAAGTTTTTCGCCTTTCGTGGAAAGAAAAAATGATTGAGTACAGAACAGCCATAAGAAATGCTAGATCTACTTATTTTTCAAATCTCTTAATAGAAAACAAACATAATCCTAGGTATTTATTTGACACAGTGGCTAAATTAACTAGAAACAGAGATTTAACTGCTGACGTTTCCATAGAGCACAGCAGTAATGACTTTATGAACTTCTTTACTTGCAAGATTGATAATATTAGAGAGAAAATTATAAACATGCAACCGTCTACAGTTTCTCTTCAGACAGTGCACTGTAGTGTCCCTGAGGTAAAACTAGAATCATTCGCCGCTATAGGAGAGGAAGAATTATCTAAACTTATCAAATCATCAAAATCAACGACATGTATGTTAGACCCAATGCCGACTAAACTACTGAAAGAAATGCTTCCAGAGGTCGTAGGTCCACTTCTTGATATAATTAATTCATCATTAACACTAGGACACGTGCCAAAAACCTTTAAGCAGGCTATTATCAAACCTCTTATTAAAAAACCTCAACAGGATCCGAGAGATTTAGTAAATTACAGGCCAATCTCGAATCTACCTTTTCTGTCAAAGATACTAGAAAAGGCAGTTTCAACACAACTGTGTTCCTTTTTAGAAAGAAATGGAATCTGTGAGGATTTCCAGTCAGGATTTAGACCATACCATAGTACTGAGACTGCTCTCGTTAGAGTTACAAACGATCTACTCCTATCATCCGATCGTGGCTGTATTTCTCTATTAGTGTTATTAGATCTCAGTGCTGCTTTTGACACTATCGATCATAACATTCTTTTAAAAAGACTTGAAAACTTTATTGGCATTAGTGGAATTGCTTTGGCATGGTTCAAATCATACTTATCTGACCGTTATCAGTCTGTGGTAGTTAATGAAGAGATGTCGTATCGATCACAGGTTAAATATGGGGTACCACAAGGCTCAGTATTAGGACCGTTGCTTTTCACTCTGTACATGCTGCCCTTAGGAGAGATAATTAGGAAGCATGGTGTTAGTTTTCACTGCTACGCTGACGATACTCAGCTCTATATTTCCTCGCGCCCTGACGAAACCTACAAATTCACAAAACTAACAGAATGCATAGCTGACATTAAAAACTGGATGACAAGAAATTTCTTATTATTAAATTCAGAAAAAAACTGATTTCCTAATCTTTGGACCAAAAACTTCCTCACGAAAAAACCTTGAATACTCTCTAACACTTGACGGGTGCTCCATTAAACCTTCGTCCTCAGTTAGGAACCTGGGTGTGCTCTTTGATACCAATCTTTCATTTGAAAGTCATGTTTCCAGTATCTGTAAAACCGCCTTCTTCCATCTAAAAAATATATCTAAATTACGACATATGCTCTCAATGACAAATGCGGAACAGTTGGTTCATGCATTCATGACCTCAAGACTAGATTATTGTAACGCTCTACTGGGTGGTTGTTCTGCTCGGCTTTTAAACAAACTACAGTTGGTTCAAAATGCGGCAGCTAGAGTTCTTACTAGAACCAGAAAGTATGACCATATTAGCCCAGTTCTGTCAACATTACATTGGCTCCCTATTAAACATCGTATAGATTTTAAAATCTTGCTACTTACTTATAAAGCTCTAAATGGTTTAGCTCCCCAGTACCTAAGTGAGCTCTTAATGCATTATAGTCCTTCACGTTTATTGTGATCTCAGAATTTAGGCCAGTTGATAATACCCAGAATATCAAAATCAACTGAAGGCAGCAGATCCTTTTCCTATTTAGCACCTAAACTCTGGAACAATCTTCCTAGCATTGTTCGGGAAGCAGACACACTCTGTCAGTTTAAATCTAGACTAAAAACACATCTCTTTGCTCTTGCATACACATAACACATTATCAATACATTAACATTTTTCAAATCCGTTAAAAGATTGTTACGCTGCAATAATTAGGTCGGCCGGAACCGAGAACATTTCCTATAACACTAGATATACCTGTACATCAGAACAAGAATGGCATCTACGCTAATATCTGTCTCTCTGCTTATCCTGAGGTTTGCCAGGTGCTGGATCCAGGCCGTATCCAGGTCAGATGGAGAACCTGCGTCTGGACCAGACTACAACGTAGCCCAGGATCCCCGTATCCGCTTACATATATTTATATATAATCGATTTTTAATCTCTATAATAAAAATGTACAATTCAGATTTTGATCTCCATATACATTTACATATATATATCTTCCAAGGGGTTTTTTCCCTCCTAGGACTTTTTTCCCAGTGCTAGCACGCTGGGTTTTTCTCCTAGGGGTTTTTTTCCACCCCTGGAAGTCAGCCGACATTGGCTTAATGTAGCACCATCTTGTATATGTTACATATTACCACGCTTGTTTGTACAGTTTTAACCACTTCCCTTTTTTTCTGTGCTTCTAATATGTAAAGCTGCTTTGAAACAATTACCAATTGTAAAAGCGCTATATAAATAAATTTGACTTGACTTGACTTGACTTGTGTATAAAAGATAAATTAAATCTGTTCAGCATATAAAGTTATCGAGTCTCTTCAGAAAATTTGGACTAAACCGCTCAATTCATATGGATTCGTTTTACGATCTCTTTATGAACTTTTTGAAGCATCAAAGTGTCAGTTACGAAGCTGCCAATAGAGGGACAGAAATCTCTCATATTTCATCAAAAAGATCTTCATTTGTGTTCTGAAGATGAATGAAAGTCTTTGGAACGACATGAGAAAATTATGACAGAATTTTCATTTTTGGGTGAACTATCCCTTCAGGGAATATGTACAAGTTGTTGTTGTTTTTTTGTTGTTTTTTTCATATAATGAAAGTCAACAGGGTTCAAAACAACATTATTAATTTCATTGTATAGCTAAATAATAATAATAATGTGGCAAAAAAAATGTGGGTGAGTAAAAGATAAATTTTTGGGTGAACTTTCCTTTTAATTGTACTTTTTGTCTATAACTACTATAAACTAACTCAAACTGAATAATCACCAAGCCTATTTGAAGAATTTTGTTGATCAGAGCAGACAAAAATGGAGCGTCTTAGACAACATTTCTAGTTGTAAGTAGACACTGCATTCCAAATCAACAACATCAACCAAATCTCTTGGTGGTGATGGTGTAATAATGTGGGAATGCTTTTCCGACTCCTGCTGGCTCGCTCTGTTCAGGCATGTTCCCGTCATACATCTGAAACTGAAGCAAAGGTGATTCAACAAGTCAATAATTAAAAACGCATAAGGAAATAATCGACTTAAACTATTTGAAGAATAAGTCAAAACTGAAACAAGCAGCTCCTGAAACATTCCTGGAAGTTCTGTTGAGGCTAAAATTCCTATGAAGTGATATAAGAGACGGATATCAAATTTCACAAAGTGTTTGAGTGTCGTCATTGCTGTTGAAGTTGGTACGACCAGTTGTGTGAGGGAGGAATTCATTTTCACAGTTTTTGAACACTTCATTGAATTAATAAGTAAAAATGAAGTATTATTTGTTCAGTAAGCTTCCCTTCAACTTATATAATTTTTTTATTAAAAATAAGCAGCAAAATATCAAAACAGCAAGAAAGCTAATATTTTTTCATGGCACTGTTGTAGGAGCGTAATATCATTTTACCACTCTCGTTTTGTGTGGCGACAAAGTATTCATTTCACGCTTATAACCTTGGTCTATGGTGTTTTAATTGATTGGGCTTGATTAAATGGCTTATTTCGATTGCACTGGCAAGTATGAAAGTAGTTAAGAGCAACAGCTGCTGCTAGACAGTAAGCATCATTTCATAGCTCACTCAATGAGTTCATGGAAAGGGCAACAGAAAGAATGAGGCTCGGTTTTGGTTGAAGAAAAGCTGTTTATCTTTTCCTTATTGTGAAACAATATGTTCAGGAGGGAGAGAGGCCTGCACGCAAAAATAGCGTGTTCAAACAAATGATTATTCTATGCTGTTTATCAAACCAGTCTTCAGTTCTTTATATACATGTTTTGCCTGAAGTAAGAGAGATTATTATATACTGCTTACAGAAAAAGTGGCGTACAGTTACTGTACCTTCTTTGAAGTAAAAATGGTTATTTGGCATTTTTAATCCAATTTTGTGTAAAAAAAAATTGCCTTAGCTCTTTAAAGCAAAATAAATGAGATGTTTAGTTGCTCATATTTTAAAGGGGACCTATTATGCAAAATTCACTTTTATAAGGTGTTTGAACACAGATATGTGTCCAACCAGCCAATAATGGTAAAAATCCACCTACTCTTTATATATATATATATATATATATATATATATATATATATATATATATATATATATATATATATATATATATATATAAAATCCCCATAAATCATAAACAGTCTCTTCAAATGCACGGTTCCAGATTTCCCCCACTCTTACGTAAAAGTAGGGAAGCCCCGCCCACAACTGCAGACAGACTCCACCCTATTAGCTTAGCTCCTCCCCTGAGTGAGCTGTATACAGTCCGCCATGTTTATCTCCTTGCCAGATCATTTAACAGCAGCATTCAAGTGAGAAATATATTCCTATTAAAGCTACTAAAGTTATTCAATCAAGAGCAGTGAGTGATTTTCTGTTTTTCTTTTGTTGTTTGATTCATATACAGCAGTAGATACTGTATATTACACTGCTGTCACTTTAATACACAGACATAATGTTAACGTTTCTTTCCCTGCTGTTTAGGTTCACAGACATAACCGACTGTGTTTGTGAACTGTGTGTTTTTGACATAATCTTGTGTGTATTTGACAGTTTAAGTGCAATAAGACGTGAAAGAGAACTTAATTTGATACTCACACACCGTCTGATATTCTGCTTTCTGTGCACATGCTTTGGATGTGTGCGCTCAGAAAACCATGTATCAGAAATTTAGACTGATATGGCTTTGAAACGCATGCAAATAATAACTTTCATGATCATGAAGAATTGCAATGTCACGTGAGCGTGGCCACGATAGAGGTGAAAATCAGAACAAAGACTTTATATACATTGATCAAAACCAAACAGATGTTTTGTTAGTTTTTGGCAGAGTAACAGAGGCACGAGTTGGCTCCACCCTCTTCTGGAAAGTGGGGTGGGGAGCAGCAGCTCATTTGCATTTAAAGCTACGTGCACAAACACAGCCTGTTTGGGCATTTACAATATGCTATAATAAATGATCTGTGGGGTATTTTGAGCTGAAACTTCACAGACACATTCTGGAGAGACCAGAAACTTATATTATCTTGTATAATTTTTTATTTTATTATTTTTGTATTAAAAGTAACAGTGACCTGGAGCAGAATTTAACTAAATATATTATTTTATGCAATTGTTGTAATAAAAAGAAAAGGATAGATCATTGAATGATTTCAATGAATGGCTCAGTCAAATGAACCTGAGTGAACCAGTTCAGTAAAATGAATCAAACTTATAAATGTTTCATACGCAAAAATATTGCAACGTAATTGTGTATACTACATTGAAAATATTGGTGTGCACTGACAAAAAGATGTCGGATTTACTTTACTTTTAAAATTTAAACAACTTTCAATGAGAAACTGCTATTAAACGTAGAAAAACTAAAATTGTATTCTCTTGTAAAACATACTTCAATAATCTTTGTTTTATTTACAACTTTGAATTCTTTTTAGTGTAGGATATGCTTTAAAATAATTTTCACTTAGTAAATTTCACAACTAATTACAAAGAAACGGCTATTAAAGGTGCCCTCGAACATTCTTTCACAAGATGTAATATAAGTCTAAGGTGTCCCTGAATATGTCTGTGAAGTTTCAGCTCAAAATACCCCATAGATTTTTTTTTTTTAATTCATTTTTTTAACTGCCTATTTTGGGGCATCATTAACTATGCACCGATTCAGGCTGCGGCCCCTTTAAATCCTCGCGTTCCCTGGCCCCCGAGCTCTCGACTATAATACAGTGCATAAACAAAGTTCACACAGCTAATGTAACCCTCAAATGGATCTTTACAAAGTGTTCGTCATGCATGCTGCATGCATGCATCGGATCATGTGAGTATAGTATTTATTTGGATGTTTACATTTGATTCTGAATGAGTTTGATAGTGCTCCGTGGCTAAAGCTAACATTACACACTGTTGGAGAGATTTATAAAGAATGAAGTTGTGTTTATGAATTATACAGACTGCAAGTGTTTAATAATGAAAATAGCGACGGTTCTCTTGTCTCCGTGAATACAGTAAGAAACAATGGTAACTTTAACCACATTTAACAGTACATTAGCAACATGCTAACAAAACATTTAGAAAGACAATTCACAAATATCACTAAAAATATCATGTAATCATGGATCATGTCAGTTATTATTGCTCCATCTGCCATATTTCGCTGTTGTCCTTGCTTGCTTACCTAGTCTGATGATTCAGCTGTGCACAGATCCAGACGTTAATACTGGCTGCCCTTGTGTAATGCCTCGACCATGCAAATATTGGGGGCGTAAATATTAATGATCCCGACTGTTACGTAACAGTCGGTGTTATGTTGAGATTCGCCTATGTTACAGATCCCTTGTTCCCCTGGACTCCATTTCCCATCATCCTCCTGTTCTCCACACCTGCACTCACTTCCCTCATCATCTCACTATCATCACGGATCACCTGCACCTGGACTCTCTCATTAACACACCCTTTATATTGCACTCACTCCATTCACTCCTTGTCGGTTCTCTGTTTATGTTAAGTGTATGTTTGGTGCTTCCTGCCTTGTTTAAGTAAAGAAGTATATGTATTGTGGAAATCCGTATCTGCCTCGTCTCTCTACACCAGTACTCGTAACAGAAGAACCGACCCTAACCCGACTGGATTTCCACAAGAAAAGAAAAAAAAAAAAAAAAAGGAAAAGGAAAGAACATGGACTCGTGGACTTTCCCCGGCTCCCTGGATCCAGCTCCTCCAACGCCTCTCACCCTGACAGCCAACGATCGCCTTATCGGGCTCCTGCAGGTAGGTCGTTCGCTGGAGAGGCATGTGGAGGAGTTCGTTGAGCTCGCTTATTTGTCGGACTGGCCTGAAGCAGTTTTGATCTCCCTGTTTTTGGATGGATTGGATGACGACACTATCCGTTTTGACGAACCTGTTTTTTGTTTCTCCTTAAGCGAAACTATCAATTTAATTTTGTGGTTAAATGGCTCCAAATTCTGCGTGAATAAGGTTTGGGATAAGTGTTGTCGTCTAGTCCATCCAGAAACACGGTGGGCCGGGCCAGTCAGTCAATCTCCGGCTTCCTCCGCATACCCCTCCAGCGAACTCCCTGCCTGCCCCATGCTGGACCCACATTCCTCTACTGGGCCCAGAAAGCGGAGGAGGAGGAAGAAAGCCGCTCCAGAGCCCGCTCCAGTGCCTGTGGGGATCTTAATTGTATTTGAGGGAATGAACTGGCCCTCAGCTCCAGCCGCCGCCTACGAGCCAGCCGCCGCCGCTGAGCCAGCCGCTCCAGCCGCCGCCGCTGAGCCAGCCGCTCCAGCCGCCGCCGCTGAGCCAGCCGCTCCAGCCGCCGCCTACGAGCCAGCCGCTCCAGCCGCCGCCGCCGAGCCAGCCACTCCAGCCGCCGCCGCCGAGCCTCCCTCTCCCGCCTCCTCCCATTTATGTTTACACTGAACCTCCACCTCAAGCCCCCTTGCCCAGATCTCCACCTCGGACCTCTGGGCGATTACCTTCACCCCGGCTCCTTCAGCGTCGCCTGGGCTCAACGCCTCGAAGGCTTCGGCCCCTGACCCTCCATGGCCGCCTTCGGCTCCTGACCCTCCATGGCCGCCTTCGGCTCCTGACCCGCCATGGCCGCCTTCGGCTCCTGACCCGCCATGGCCGCCTTCGGCTCCTGACCCTCCATGGCCGCCTTCGGCTCCTGACCCTCCATGGCCGCCTTCGGCTCCTGACCCTCCATGGCCGCCTTCGGCCCCTGACCCACCATGGCTGCCCACGGCTCCTGACCCGCCATGGTTTTTGGACCTGCCCTGGAGACCTCCACTCCAGTCTACTCCTCCCCCTGCTCCGGTTTGAGGTCTCCAGGGCGCCCACCCCCCCCTCCTGGTTGTTACATCTACGGCGCGAGGACGCGCCTACCGGGAGGGGGAGGTACTGTTACAGATCCCTTGTTCCCCTGGACTCCATTTCCCATCATCCTCCTGTTCTCCACACCTGCACTCACTTCCCTCGTCATCTCACTATCATCACGGATCACCTGCACCTGGACTCTCTCATTAATACACCCTTTATATTGCATTCACTCCTTGTCGGTTCTCTGTTTATGTTAAGTGTATGTTTGGTGCCTCCTGCCTTGTTTAAGTAAAGAAGTATATGTATTGTGGAAATCCGTATCTGCCTCGTCTCTCTACACCATTACACGTAACAGCCTGTTCTTCGGAGGTCTTGTAAACTAATGAAATTTACACAAGGAGGAAACAATGGAGTTTGAGACTCACTGTATGTCATTTCCATGTACTGAACTCTTGTTGTTCAACTATGCCAAGGTAAATTCAATTTTCCATTCTACGGCACCTTTAACACATTGAATTAAATGTGAAATGTTTAAGTACAGTAGAGAGTAGTAACTTCTTGTAAAACGTACTGCAATAATCTTTGTTTTATTTACTACTTTATTTACAGTGTACACATTCAAGGCATACTATATTGTGCAAAAACATTAAGTATAGTATGCTAATATGCTATTTAATCACAGAAAGAGTTTTGTAGGTTCAAAGAATCAAAGGTACCTTTGTTAGGGAGCACTGTCGTTCACTAGTTCTTCCTGTTTCGGGTGGAACTTTGTGGTTTATTCTCTGTGAACCCAATGAAGAAAAGGGAACAGATTGGTTTAATACACTGTGTCTGTATATAGAACAAACAGCTTCCTATATTTTATCTCATAATGAGGAGATGATCACTGGACATGTTTTCCCTCACAATGCACTTCTGCTCTCCTTTTCTAACCACCGACAGAGATAATTTAGACACACGAGAAATGAAATACAAGGCCTGTTTTAAACTTCCCAGGTCAGTGAAACCAAATTATGAGGTACTCGAGTACAAGATGTATGCTTGTTTATCATGTAAATTCTTCATGCATGGTTGCGCTCCACATTCCTTGCATTTGTATGCATGCACATGACTTGCTTTGCACTCTATGTGGGTATATTTGCATCTAGCGTGTGTCAGAACGTTTGAGCACAAACAAACAAACCTGATTGCATTTTCAGAGGTTACGAAAGCCTTTTCTCTGAAGATCTTTGTGGACATTGTCTTGGCTCTTATTCAATCTTTCTCATCAGCCTCTCTGCAGCATCTGCCCAGTATCCTCCATTTAATCCATCACCGACCCCTACAGATACCGCATTTCTGCCTGAGCAGAAGACATATTGTTTTTGAGGAATATGCTCATTACGAACAGTTATGGCAGGGTTGGATGTGTCAGGATATGACAGGCTTGTGCAAACAGACAGGATTGTATCATCTGTTTTCATTGCCTAATCTGGGCTTCGGTGGGTACCAAGCAGTGTTTTAACAATCCTAAATCAATTTCCACCTCATAACCAAACAGCAGACGGGGTTCCCAGATCTGTTTGCCTTGAACCCCTCATGTCTGCATGAGAACAGTAAGCAGTATTGGATATAAAGAAGATCTTTTAGTTCCCTTTTGAGCTCCCTTTTAATTAATAGATTCTTGTAAACTTTATAAATGTAAGAAAGTTGGTGCTTGAATGAAATACAAGACACTTTAAAAATACTTGGTTAAAAATAACTCAAAGTGGGTTAAAAATGGACAAGCCCAGCAGCTGGGTTGAAGTTTGACAATTGTCCTGGGTAGTTTTATTTAACTCAACTACTGTTTAAAAACTATTGTATTTCTTGCTTAAAATGAACCCAAAATAGGTTGGAAATTAACATTTAATAATATCTTTAATAACTGAACATTTATTAATAAGTTAAATAAATAATAATTAAATTAAAAATATTAATTAAATTGCTTATTAATAAATTAATAAATAAATAAAAACACCTTTTGGTTATTATTGTTCCCTCTAGTAATTAGTGTAATTTTTAGGTTTTTAGAGATTTTGGGTTCATTTTAAGACAGACATATAGTCTGCCCAGCACGTTGGTCGATCATTTAGCCCAATTGCTGGGTTTGTCCATACTTCGGTTGTTTTTAACCCAGCATTTGTTTAGAGAGTTATATATATATAATATATATATATTAGTGAATCTGAGTTATTTAAGTTATATGTTTGATTTTAATGGAATAAATTGCATTTGAAAAATGTCATTTTTATTGTAATGTATATTCTATATGTAAGGTATATATTAAATAGCATGGAATGTATTAGCTAAATGTAATTTTTATTGTGATATAATTTTTTTTTTTTTTTTTTCCCAATAGATAACCTCATTAAAACGTACATTCACTACTGTTCAAAAGTTTGGGGTCGGTAAGATTTTTTTTTTTTTTTTTATGTTTTTGAAGTAAGGTTCTTTTGTTCACCAAATCTACATTTATGTAATTAAAAAATACAGTAAAACAACAGTAATAATAATGAATACAATTTCTATTTCTTTTCATTTTTTTTACATTTCTATTTTTTTTTTTTTTTCTGTAATGGCAAAGCTGAATTTTCAGCATCATTATTCAGTCTTCAGTGTCACATGATCCTTCAGAAATCATTCTAATATGCTGATTTGCTGCTCCAGAAACATGTCTTAGTTTTATTATGAGGTTTTCTTTCTTTATATATTAAACCCTGACTGTGTTTTGTATTTAAAGGTCCATTGTGGGCTCTCAGGGGAACTCATGCGGGCAGCTATGACAGTGCGCTGTTCCTTTAATCACTAACTCATGAACAAAGCAGCCTTTAAGCAATGAAAACAGCCTTCAACCATGTCTACACATAGCCAACACAAAGCCCTCTCTGTTCATGACAGATTAAAGTCAAGAAGTGGTGTGTAAGGTGCAGAGGTGCATTTTGGGTCATATGTGGGCCTACTTTCTTGACCCCAGACTGTAAAAGCAATTTTAGCACCAACTTCATTACTTTAATAGCCAATTGTATCATCCTTGATCACTTCTGTCTTCATTGAAATACAAAAGTCCACTGACACCAGTACGATCAGCTGAAAGCACTAGTTTGGACAAGAAAAATAAGTTTTAACGATGCAGTTCTAAAGTGCAAACCTAGACCTTGTAATAAAATGTTAAAGGCCCAATGAAGTGCCTTGGAACACAATATTCAATGTGTTAATGTAATTTCCACTGAATTGTTCCCTATCCCCTATATAGTGCATAGTGCAATCACCATGCAGAAAACAGTAAAGGTGCGAACAAGTGAACAGCTTGTGAAGCGTCAGCGTCTCTTTATAATGTAGGGGGCGGGACGCTTTAGGCTCTAAAGAGCATTTGATTGGACAGAAGAGTTGATGAGAAGCTGAAGTGCAGTGTGATGTCTTCAAAACCATTGTTCCATATTGGTGGAAGTGAGAGACTGTAAGTTTGAATGCTTATATCTTCTAAAAGTGAATTTTGATATTGTTTTGGAGCACACTAGTTTATAGATAACAGTACACTCTAAAAAATGCTGGGTTAAATATGGACAACAGGGATTGGGTTGTTTTCACCCAGCCATTTTTTCCAACCAATTTTGGATTTATTTTTTTAGCCAGCAATATAGTAATATAGTAAAAGGCCTGTTTTTGCTCACCCCCAAATAGGGGCAAATTTGTGGGGTATTTTAAGCTGAAACTTGACCAGACCAGAGACTTGTATTACATCTTGTGAAACAGGGCTTAATAGGTGCCCTTTAACCCAACCTGCTGGGTTTGTCCATATTTAACCCAACTTGGGTTGTTTTTAACCCAGCATTTTTTAGAGTGTAAGCCTAACATATTCATACAAAAAGCCAAAAATAATTTTAAAAAAGTTTAAAATGCACTAATGCTGGGTACACACCACAAGATACACTCTAAAAAATGCTGGGTTGTTTTAACCCAAATTTGGGTCAAATATGGACAAACCCAACCGTTGGGTTAAAAAATGCATTTAAAAATTTAACCCAATAGTTGGGTTTGTCCATTTTTGACCCAAACTTGGGTTGAAACAACCCAGCATTTTTTAGAGTGTAATCGGGCTGATTTTGTGCTGATTTCTCCCCTCCGACAATCCTAGGTAATGTGACAATTATCTTGATGGTTCTACAGATTATCTTTTCAGATTTTCCTTTGGTGTGAGGTGTGTTAAAATTGACGTTATACCTCCGTGTCTCTATCTTTCTTTTCCCATAAAGACACTACATGGGGGAACCCACGTGCACGCTCTGGAGATTATCACATGAAACGAAACAATATCCAATCAGAAAGCGAGCTGACAGAAGATGCAAGCATAACAAAGTCATGATGCAGCACAAAGTTAAATGGATTTGGACAGCAGAGATGGATGATCAGCTTGTCGATTCGTGGCAACAGCACAAATATTTGTACAACCTGTCCTGTAAAACATACCACAAACATTCCAAACACTATCAATGCCATTTCTCCCTGCCTATCATCCATCATGTTTATTCTGAAGTCTCGAGAGATTTTGTGAGATTTTCCGTGTTCACATTCGGGACTCGGGTTGTTGGTGTGCTGTCTCGCCGCATTACCACCTCGGGTGTGCATTATTTTCTAAGAATTCAATGGCCTGTCGTCAATTATTCCATACTTAATTGAATTTATTAATTAACAATTCATTGTGTCAATGTTAACAAAAAGTCATTATAAGGTCATAAAGAATAATAGTTTGCAAGTGTTTAAAAATGAAAATAGCGACGGCTCTTGTCTCCGTGAATAAAGTAAGAAACTTTAACCACATTTAACAGTACATTAGCAACATGCTAACGAAACATTTAGAAAGACAATTTACAAATATCACTAAAAATAACATGTCTGTTATTATTGCTCCATCTGCCATTTTTCACTGTTGTTCTTGCTTGCTTACCTAGTCTGATGATTCAGCTGTGCACAGATCCAGACGTTAATACTGGCTGCCCTTGTGTAATGCCTTGAACATGGGCTGGCATATGCAAATATTGGGGTCATACATATTAATGATCCCGACTGTTACGTAACAGTCGGTGTTATGTTGAGATTCGCCTGTTCTTCTGAGGTATTTTAATCAAATGAGATTTATATAAGAAGGAGGAAACAATGGAGTTTGAAATTCAATGTATGGCATTTTTGCTGAACTCTTGTTATTCAACTATGCCAAGGTAAATTATATTTTCCATTCGATGGCACATTTAAGCATATACAAATAAAAGTAGCAAATATATGCAAATATTATTTGGAAATAGATGAAAAATGATTATTTCCCAACTAGTATTAGACCTAGAATTTCCTTCACTGTGCTGTTTATTTATGCTTTATAAACTTTTTTTTTCCTGCCTAGTTGGAAATGAAAAAAAAAAGAAAGAAAGAAGAAGCTTAAACCTAAAACTCACACATTGGCAGGTGCTAAGACAGAACCGCTAACATTAGCACAGACTTACACCTGTGCCTAATGGATCAAATTAGCGGATTGTCACAAATCTTTCCCCACCTCTCTGGCATCTCGCTCGCACTGCAATTTCTGCTACATTTGGTGAGCCGCTTAATTAAAGTTCATTATGACATGCTAACACTTAGCAAAGAGGGAACAAATCCTGTGATGAAAAACTACGGCAATTCCGGAGTGAGCACGACAGTCCTAATTTCCCGACTAATTGCAGCAAATGTCTAACAGCGATTTGGGCAATTACGAGGTACATTTCGAACAAAAGCAAACAGGGTGGAGGTAATACCGCTAATAACAGGAATTGGCTTGGTGAGGTTGTGATGAACTTAAATTGAGGGAGGAACGGGATTGTCGAGCCGAGGGAACAGCTGGCTGGCGGGAAAACTCGCTGGTTTAATATGACTGAATGGCAATGTTCATTTATCACAATGAAAAACCCTGTTGGAGTGTGCAACACATGCTCACCACGATCACTGATGACGTGACGCTAATACATTCTTCAGCTTTTTGGAGCCAGCTGGATGCTTTAACACTGTCATAGTAGCTTAAATTATTCATTTACCACACCTCACAGAATTATACTAATGCTGTTTTTCTCTTTTAATGGCTTTTTGAACTGTTCAGATGGTTAATATAGTTGTAAAGGATGTCAGGGTATTCGAAAAGTTACTACAACTACTTAAATAGGATTTTTAGTGAAGTTATTAAAGTAAATTATTCAATTTTGGGGTGAGCTTTTCCTTTAAGTCCTTCAGTTTTTCTTAATGGAAAAATGCACATATTGCACACAAAATGTACAATAAAACTACAAAACAGATTAGTGGTCTGACATTGTGATATTTCATCTTATGACTCTCACTAAAGGTCAGACATAATTAACTCAATTATAAGACAGATCAGTGGTCATCGTCAAAACAACTAAGCTCTGATTAAATAATCAACGCTGTCTTTGTGAAGTGGAAATTTCACACCATATAGATGGGGGTCAGTTATACTACAATAAAAAACACTAAACACTATAGGCACGGCAATACGGAATATTAGAACAAGTTTTTTGATTGCATTTTGAATGATTAAATGTCAATTTTCACACAGTTTTCTCTGAATCTGGGCACAGCCCAACCAAACCCATCCGTTAAGAGACCTGTTCGTTCATACCTGTATAGTTACAACACTTTGCCCTTGCATGACAATATTACAGTTTTGTTTTGTTTTGTTTTTGAGAAAAAAAAAAACAAAAAAAATCATTTTAGTACATTTCGGATGTGAAATTAACTGCAGTGCCAAGATGAAAGTTGGTAAGGAGAACTGTGTGATTGAAAAGTTTTGAAAAAGTGACATAAGTATTGAGAAATATGTCCTAGAAATGTGTTGATTGTTTACAAAAACAACACAATGACCATCCCTCCATAATGTCACGCTCTATTGGTGCGGTCACAGTGATTTTGCCAAGTAAGACATGGTCCTGGATCAACATTCCTGTCTGAAAATTTAGTCCTATCCCTACCCCTAAACCTACCCTACACATAAGTTATCCCTAAAATCAGAGGGAAATGATAGGTGAATAACACTGAAGAAGCAACTAACCCTGGTTGTAAGCCTAAACTTGACATAAACTGTAAATTTGTCCCTCAAATCTGATTGGAATGTTGTTCCAAGATCAACAAAGATGGTGATCCAGGAACATGTTGTACTTTGTGAAATCATGTTCACCCTGTTGGTGCTCAGGTGTGGTAAATTATGTTGTTTTACACAAACAAAGCACTCGTGTCACTTCATAAAATTGAGGTTAAACCACTGGAGTCACATGGTTTACTTTAATGATGTCTTTACTTTACCTCTCTGAACCTTGAAAGTGGTAGTTGCGTTGGATCTCTATGGACCTCTCAGACTTCATCAAAAAGATCTTTATTTGTGTTCCGAAGATGAGCAAAGGTCTTGCGAATGTGAAACACCATGAGGGTGAGTAATGACAGAATTTTCATTTTCTGTCATTAATTAAAATTCTGTCATTTACTCTTCCTCATGTTGTTCCAAATCTGTAAAACTTTTGTCCATCTTAAGAACACAAATTAAGGTATTACTATTTTTTTAATTTTTTTATTGTGAGAGCTTTCTATCCCTATATATAATAGTATAATGGTTTCGGGCATAAAGTATTCAGTCCAGTATAAAGTACTTTGCAAAAAGGCAGTTTGTATTTTAACGGAATGGATCTTTTTAAGTTTCAGTAAAAAAAAAAAAAAAAAGAAAAGAAACTTTGTTCAATTTGCAAATAATTTCTCAAAGTTACATTTTTGGTTGAGGAAAATATACTGTCAGTGTATAAACCGGATGAATGTTAATAAAGATTTCTAAAGCAATTTGAGTCTTGTGATAATTTATTGCATTTTCAGGAAAAATACTTCACAACTAAAGAAAAAATAGTACTTTTAAGCAATATTATGTTTGAAATTGAGGTTTTTACTCACAGGCAATTAAAAAAAAATTATTTGGGAAAAATTATCACATTTAAGTTGGAATGCAGTAAAATTAAGTTATTGTAAATAATAGGATTGAACGAACTCAAATAATATAAGTGTGATTGACCTAGGGCGGGTTTCACAGAGAGGGCTTAGTCTAAGCCAGGATTAGGCCTTATTTCATTTACGGCATTTCTTTTATAGACGTGCCCTAGAAAAAATACATTACTGGTGTGCATCTTGAGACAAAACAATGGCACTTAATGACTTTTTAATATATGTCAGTACAAGTTGCTTTCAATTAAAACAGCTCAAAAATGCATTTTAGTCTAGGAATATATGAAGCCTTGTCTGTGAAACCAGGGGCTAGTCAAATTAAGTTGGGAAAAAGGAATAAATTAAGTTGAGAAAACATATTTGTTTTTAGGTGTTACCAATTGAAGTATTTTTTTTTTTTTTTAAGTTGATCCAACTGTTCACTTTTTACAGAGAACAAAATGAGATACTGTGTGAGATTGATGTCTTTTAAATTCAGATCAATCAATTTTTTTATGCTAACTTCCTGTGTCTCTATGGCTTAGTGCTGTATAAATGAACCCTGACACACTTTCTCTGTGAGAAGCCTTCAAGGGTCTTTAGTCATTTTCTCTCTGACCCCAAAGTCAAGGGTGACCAGAGGAAGTGAACAAAAAAAAGCAAACAAAAAACCTGGTCGACCAGTACAGACTTTTCTATTACACAAAATTGTAAATAAAGAAAAACCTATTTCAGTCTTCAGAAAATTAATTAGATTTGTAAAGATAATTTGAGTGGTGCTGCAGTTTGTTAGGGTATAAGCATGTGCATAATGGTATTATGCTACAGTGTGTTGTATAAATTTGTGATTGCAAATATCAACAGAACAGACCACTAATGAAGAATTTTAAAGACTTTATATTCATGATGCTAAGCTACTTAAGCCATCAAAACTTCTCGCTGCACCCACACAAATTCATCTGCTTTCAGACACATCAAAAGAGAATTTGTATTGACAGAGATTATGAGACTGACATGTTCTTTCTTTTTGTTTCAACAGTCGGATCACATCCCTGATCTAGGAGCCCCATAGCATGGCACGAACTCTAGCCTCTGTCTTTGAAGTGCTGGCTAAGATGACCCCGAATGTGCTGAGCATTCAAAGGAATGGTATGGAAGATTTCGGTTGACTTCTATAGAGAAAAGGAGCATGAGAGTCTCAAGAGAGACGAGAAGGAAAGAGAGGAAGAAAGGGTTCAATGAATGAGAGAGAGGTCTGAACAAGTCGTTATGAAAGGAAAGAGCAGAGGATGAAGGAAAATCGTACAGCCTGCTTTGGTTGATGTTGTTTAACTGACTCTGGATAAAAGGAGCTGAGAGCCGCTTCTAATATGCGTTTCATTTTCAATTGTTGTATTTAGATTAGTTCCACAGTTTCCGATTATGATACATATTGCAAGTGTTTTGAGGTTCATTATTCAGAGGAAAACAAATTTGTTCAGGTACTAGGGTATGCTCTGAGAGCAATTGATACAGTAGCACAAAAATTATATTATGCATAAAGAAAATGAAGCCCGAGTTTTTGCACTGTGGCATTATTTTTCAGTCTGGATTCTCATTAGATTGATTAGCCATTATTGCAAATAATATTATTTTACTGCTTAATTCATTATTATAAAGATTAAGATTAAGATTGCATATTATAAAGATTAACATTAAGATTTTTTTAATCAACATAAAGGCATTACAATATTTCTTTTTTTAAATAATTAGTTTGCATGTCATTCATGTGTCTGTGTGGGTTTCCTCTGGGACGGTGCTCCGGTTTTCACCACAATTCAAAAACATCCAGTATAGGTGAATTGGAGATGCTACATTGCCCGTAGGTGTGTGTGAGAGAGTCCCAAGCCATGTACTGCAGAGGGTTGGGGAAAGACCTGGCGACCTACTCCAGAAAAAAATCATTGTACAAGTAATACATATGAATTGAGCAGTTTAGTCCACGTTTTCTGAAGAGACTCGATCACATTATATGATGAACAGATTGAATTTAGGCTTTTATTCGCATATCAACATTAATCAACTCACACATCAGTTAAATGGAAAACGGAAGCTCAAGCATGTTCATTTGACATGTGAGAACCAATGAGGCTCATTCTCGAGTTATACATCACATCTGAGCTTCATTGAAATTCAATGAAGTTCATTTTCCGTGTGTTACGCATCACGTTTGAGCTTCAGTGAGATTCAATTAAGTTCATTTTCCGTGTGTTACGCATCACGTTTGAGCTTCCACAAGAGCCAACGAGGTTCGTTCTCGTCTTACGCATCATGTTTGAGCTTCCACAAGAGCCAACGAGGTTCGTTTGCGTTACACATCACGTTTGAGCTTCCGCAAGAGCCAACGAGGTTCGTTCTCGTGTTACGAACCACGTTTGAGCTTCCACAAGAACCAACGAGTTGCGTTCTCCTGTTACGAACAACATTTGTGCTTCCACAAGAGCCAACGAGGTTCGTTCTCATGTTACTAACAACGTTTGATCTTCCGCAAGAACCAACGAGGTGCGTTCTCGTGTTACGAACCACGTTTGAGCTTCCACAAGAACCAACAAGTTGCATTCTTGTGTTACGAACCACATTTTAGCTTCCGCAAGAACCAACAAGTTGCGTTCTCATGTTACGAACCACATTTGAGTTTCCGCAAGAACCAACGAGTTACGTTCTCGTGTTACGAACCACGTTTGAGCTTCCGCAAGAACCAACGAGGTGCGTTCTCATGTTACGAACCACGTTTAAGCTTCCGCAAGAACCAACAAGTTGCGTTCTTGTGTTACAAACCACATTTGAGCTTCTGCAAGAACCAATGAGTTGCGTTCTCGTATTACGAACCACATTTGAGTTTCCGCAAGAACCAACGAGTTGTGTTCTTGTGTTACGAACAACATTTGAGCTTCCGCAAGAACCGATGAGTTGCGTTCTCGTGTTACGAACCACATTTGAGCTTCCACAAGAGCCAACGAGGTTCGTTCTCATGTTACTAACGTTTGAGCTTCCGCAAGAACCAATGAGGTTCGTTCTCATGTTACACATCACGTTTGAGCTTCCACAAGAACCAACGAGTTACGTTCTCATGTTACAAACCACGATTGAGCTTCCGCAAGAACCAACAAGTTGCGTTCTTGTGTTACAAACCACATTTGAGCTTCCGCAAGAACCAATGAGTTGCGTTCTCGTGTTACGAACCATGATTGAGCTTCCGCAAGAACCAACAAGTTGCGTTCTCGTGTTACGAACCACGTTTGAGCTTCCACAAGAACCAACGAGTTGCGTTCTCCTGTTACGAACAACATTTGTGCTTCCACAAGAGCCAACGAGGTTCGTTCTCATGTTACTAACAACGTTTGATCTTCCGCAAGAACCAACGAGGTGCGTTCTCGTGTTACGAACCACGTTTGAGCTTCCACAAGAACCAACAAGTTGCATTCTTGTGTTACGAACCACATTTTAGCTTCCGCAAGAACCAACAAGTTGCGTTCTCATGTTACGAACCACATTTGAGTTTCCGCAAGAACCAACGAGTTACGTTCTCGTGTTACGAACCACGTTTAAGCTTCCGCAAGAACCAACGAGGTGCGTTCTCATGTTACGAACCACGTTTAAGCTTCCGCAAGAACCAACAAGTTGCGTTCTTGTGTTACAAACCACATTTGAGCTTCTGCAAGAACCAATGAGTTGCGTTCTCGTATTACGAACCACATTTGAGTTTCCGCAAGAACCAACGAGTTGTGTTCTTGTGTTACGAACCACATTTGAGCTTCCGCAAGAACCGATGAGTTGCGTTCTCGTGTTACGAACCACATTTGAGCTTCCACAAGAGCCAACGAGGTTCGTTCTCATGTTACTAACCACGTTTGAGCTTCCGCAAGAACCAATGAGGTTCGTTCTCATGTTACACATCACGTTTGAGCTTCCACAAGAACCAACGAGTTACGTTCTCATGTTACAAACCACGATTGAGCTTCCGCAAGAACCAACAAGTTGCGTTCTTGTGTTACAAACCACATTTGAGCTTCCGCAAGAACCAATGAGTTGCGTTCTCGTGTTACGAACCATGATTGAGCTTCCGCAAGAACCAACAAGTTGCGTTCTCGTGTTACGAACCACGTTTGAGCTTCCGCAAGAACCAACAAGTTGCGTTCTCATGTTACGAACCACATTTGAGTTTCCGCAAGAACCAACGAGTTACGTTCTCGTGTTACGAACCACGTTTGAGCTTCCGCAAGAACCAACGAGGTGCGTTCTCATGTTACGAACCACGTTTGAGCTTCCGCAAAAACCAACAAGTTGCGTTCTTGTGTTACAAACCACATTTGAGCTTCTGCAAGAACCAATGAGTTGCGTTCTCGTATTACGAACCACATTTGAGTTTCCGCAAGAACCAACGAGTTGTGTTCTTGTGTTACGAACCACATTTGAGCTTCCGCAAGAACCGATGAGTTGCGTTCTCGTGTTACGAACCACATTTGAGCTTCCACAAGAGCCAACGAGGTTCGTTCTCATGTTACTAACCACGTTTGAGCTTCCGCAAGAACCAATGAGGTTCGTTCTCATGTTACGCATCACGTTTGAGCTTCCACAAGAACCAACGAGTTACATTCTCATGTTACAAACCACGATTGAGCTTCCGCAAGAACCAACAAGTTGCGTTCTTGTGTTACAAACCACATTTGAGCTTCCGCAAGAACCAATGAGTTGCGTTCTCGTGTTACGAACCATGATTGAGCTTCCGCAAGAACCAACAAGTTGCGTTCTCGTGCTACGAACCACATTTGAGTTTCCGCAAGAACCAACGAGTTGCGTTCTCGTGTTACGCATCACGTTTGACCTTCCGCAAGAACCAATGAGGTTTGTTCTCATGTTACGCATCACGTTTGAGCTTCAGTGAAATTCAATTAAGTTCATTTTCCGTGTGTAACGCATCATGTTTGAGCTTCCGCAAGAGCCAACGAGGTTCGTTCTCGTGTTACGAACCACTTTTGAGCTTCCACAAGAACCAATGAGTTGCGTTCTCGTGTTACGAACCACATTTGAGCTTCCGCAAGAACCAACAAGGTGTGTTCTCGTGTTACGAACCATGTTTGAGCATCCACAAGAACCAATGAGTTGTGTTCTTGTGTTACGAACCACATTTGAGCTTCCGCAAGAACCGACGAGTTGCGTTCTCATGTTACGAACCACATTTGAGCTTCCGCAAGAACCAACAAGGTGTGTTCTTGTGTTACAAACCACATTTGAGCTTCCGCAAGAACCAACGAGTTGTGTTCTTGTGTTACGAACCACATTTGAGCTTCCGCAAGAACCGACGAGTTGCGTTCTCATGTTACGAACCACATTTGAGCTTCCACAAGAGCCAACGAGGTTCGTTCTCATGTTACTAACCACGTTTGAGCTTCCGCAAGAACCAACGAGGTGCGTTCTCGTGTTATGAACCACGTTTGAGCTTCCACAAGAACCAATGAGTTGTGTTCTCATGTTACGAACCACATTTGAGTTTCCGCAAGAACCAACGAGTTGCGTTCTCATGTTACGAACCACATTTGAGTGTCCGCAAGAACCGACGAGTTGCGTTCTCGTGTTACGAGCCACATTTGAGCTTCCACAAGAGCCAACGAGGTTCGTTCTCATGTTACTAACCACATTTGAGCTTCCGCAAGAACCAACAAGTTGCATTCTTGTGTTACGAACCATATTTGAGCTTCCGCAAGAACCAATGAGTTGCGTTCTCATGTTACGAACCACATTTGAGTTTCCGCAAGAACCAACGAATTACGTTCTCGTGTTACGAACCACGTTTGAGCTTCCGTAAGAACCAACGAGGTGCGTTCTCATGTTACAAACCACGTTTGAGCTTCCGTAAGAACCAACAAGTTGCATTCTTGTGTTACGAACCACATCTGAGCTTCCGCAAGAACCAGTGAGTTGCATTCTCATGTTACGAACCACATTTGAGTTTCCGCAAGAACCAACAAGTTACGTTCTCATGTTACAAACCACGTTTGAGCTTCCGCAAGAACCAACGAGGTGCGTTCTCATGTTACGAACCACGATTGAGCTTCCGCAAGAACCAACAAGTTGCGTTCTTGTGTTACGAACCACATTTGAGCTTCCACAAGAACCAACGAGGTGCGTTCTCGTGTTACGAACCACGATTGAGCTCCCGCAAGAACCAACAAGTTGCGTTCTTGTGTTACAAACCACGTTTGAGCTTCCGCAAGAACCAACGAGGTGCGTTCTTGTGTTACAAACCACATTTGAGCTTCTGCAAGAAACAACAAGTTGCGTTCTTGTGTTACGAACCACGATTGAGCTTCCGCAAGAACCAACAAGTTGCGTTCTTGTGTTACAAACCACATTTGAGCTTCTGCAAGAACCAATGAGTTGTGTTCTTGTGTTACAAACCACATTTGAGCTTCCACAAGAACCAACGAGGTGCGTTCTCTTGTTACAAACCACGATTGAGCTCCCGCAAGAACCAACAAGTTGCGTTCTCGTGTTACGAACCACATTTGAGTTTCCGCAAGAACCAACGAGTTGCGTTCTCGTGTTACGCATCACGTTTTGACCTTCCGCAAGAACCAATGAGGTTCGTTCTCATGTTACGCATCACGTTTGAGCTTCAGTGAAATTCCATTAAGTTAATTTTCCGTGTGTTACGGACCACTTTTGAGCTTCCACAAGAACCAACGAGTTGGTCTCGTGTTACGAACCACATTTGAGCTTCCACAAGAACCAGCGAGTTGCGTTCTCGTGTTACGAACCACATTTGAGCTTCCACAAGAACCAACAAGTTGCATTCTTGTGTTACGAGCCACATTTGAGCTTCCGCAAGAACCAATGAGTTGCGTTCTCATATTACGAACCACATTTGAGTTTCCGCAAGAACCAACGAGTTACGTTCTCGTGGTACGAACCACGTTTGAGCTTCCACAAGAACCAACAAGTTGCGTTCTTGTGTTACGAACCCCATTTGAGCTTCCACAAGAACCAATGAGTTGCGTTCTCATATTACGAACCACATTTGAGTTTCCGCAAGAACCAACGAGTTACGCTCTCATGTTACGAACCACGATTGAGCTTCCGCAAGAACCAACAAGTTGCGTTCTTGTGTTACGAACCCCATTTGAGCTTCCACAAGAACTAATGAGTTCCGTTCTCGTGTTACGAACCACATTTGAGCTTCCGCAAGAACCAACGAGTTACGTTCTCATGTTACGAACCACATTTGAGCTTCCGCAAGAACCAACGTGGTGCGTTCTCATGTTACAAACCACGTTTGAGCTTCCGCAAAAAGCATATAAAGATATAGTCTAATCTAGTAGATAGCCTAGCTAACAAAAATATGTCCTAAGAACATTATGTTTCCATATTAAGTTATGAAAATGTTATTTCAGAATGTTCTCTGAACATTCAAAACAATATAATTTTTTTTTTAATGTTTATATGTACATTAGGGGAACATTCCATTTTATCATTCAGCAAATGTTACTTTTGAATGTTCTCTGGACATTCAAAACAATATAATTTTTTTTTTTAATGTTTATATGTACATTAGGGGAACATTCCATTTTATCATTCAGCAAATGTTACTTTTGAATGTTCTCTGAACATTCAAAACAATATAATTTTTTTTTTAATGTTTATATGTACATTAGGGGAACATTCCATTTTATCATTCAGCAAATGTTACTTTTGAATGTTCTCTGAACATTCAAATCAATATAATTTTTTTTTTTTATGTTTATATGTACATTAGGGGAACATTCCATTTTATCATTCAGCAAATGTTACTTTTGAATGTTCTCTGGACATTCTGAAACAAACATCCCCACCCCACCCCCAAAAAATTACAAATAACGTATTTGTGCTAAGGAGAACATTATGAAATACCAGACAACTCTGAACGAACATTCCAACATTTGTTCATAACTTTGAGAGAACCTTGCCAGAACGATCTGAGAACGTTCCCTGTTAGCTGGGAGAGTGGTACTTGTATGACGTGCGTGACAGGAAAATTTCCAAAAGGGCTGCAGAGTGAACCGATTTGCCTTAAAGGGACTTTGAGTATAATCAAAGTATGTGTGCAAATCTCATTACACTCAAAGGAAAGGCAAAATAACTTCCTTTTAGGATCGCTCTGCCTCATAGAATAGTGGAAAGCAAGATAAAAGCAGCCTAGTCGGGTTTATTCAGATCTATTATGAAATAATCTCTTTATCATAAAGCAGAAATAATTCTAGGCAGAAATAACCTTTTCTTTTGTCTCCGTTTGAAGTGTTTTTCAGTTCCCTCCAAACTGCAGCAAAGACAAAGAAGCTCATTTTCTCAGGCAGAGAAAGTCTGTCTTGCCCTCTATATCCAACAACAGATCAATTACAATTGAGTTGCAGTAAGCGGGATGTATTGATCTATGATCATAATTTCCATAAATGTCATAAGTCCAGAGGCACAATTGATCCAGGCCAGACTCGGGCCATTTTGTCTGTATATGAGCATTATTTGCATCATAATGGGAGTCACCATGGCTTATAGACTAAAGAAGCATTTAGACATGAATATCATGTCTTGTGAAATAAAAATCACAAGTGAGACCTCTTTAGTTTCTCAAGTGCTTCCACACATTAAAAAGCTCTAATTCATAGACATAGATAATGTGTTTTCACATCCTACTGTTTTTAGTGTACAACTCCAAATGAAATTGATCAGTAACTCCCTCTCATATGCAATGTGTTTTGAGCATATACAGTGGGTACGAAAAGTATTCAGACCCCCTTAAATTTTTCACTCTTTGTTATATTGCAGCCATTTGCTAAAATCATTTAAGTTCATTTTTTTACTCATTAATGTACACACAGCACCCCATATTGACAGAAAAACACAGAATTGTTGACATTTTTGCAGATTTATTAAAAAAGAAAAACTGAAATATCACATGGTCCTAAGTATTCAGACCCTTTGCTTAGTAGTAGAAGCACCCTTTTGATCTAATACAGCCATGAGTCTTTTTGGGAAAGATGCAACAAGTTTTTCACACCTGGATTTGGGGATCCTCTGCCATTCCTCCTTGCAGATCCTCTCCAGTTCTGTCAGGTTGGATGGTAAACATTGGTGGACAGACAAGGTCATTCAAGAACAGTCACAGAGTTGTTGTGAAGCCACTCCTTCGTTATTTTAGCTGTGTGCTTAGGGTCATTTTCTTATTGGAAGGTAAACCTCCGGCCCAGTCTGAGGTCCTGAGCACTCTGGAGAAGGTTTTCGTCCAGGATATCCCTGTTCTTGGCCACATTCATCTTTCCCTCGATTGCAACCAGTCGTCCTGTCCCTGCAGCTGAAGAACACCCCCACAGCATGATGCTGCCACCACCATGCTTCACTGTTGGGACTGTATTGGACAGGTGATGAGCAGTGCCTGGTTTTCTCCACACATACCGCTTAGAAATTAAGGCCAAAAAGTTCTATCTTGGTCTCATCAGACCAGAGAATCTTATTTCTCACCATCTTGGCAAACTCCATGCGGGCTTTCATGTGTCTTGCACTGAGGAGAGGCTTCTGTCGGGCCCCTCTGCCATAAAGCCCCGACTGGTGGACGGCTGCAGTGATGGTTGGCTTTCTACAACTTTCTCCCATCTCCCGACTGCATCTGTGGAGCTCAGCCACAGTGATCTTTGGGTTCTTCTTTACCTCTCTCACCAAGGCTCTTCTTCCCCGATAGCTCAGTTTGGCCAGACGGCCAGCTCTCGGAATGGTTCTGGTCATCCCAAACATCTTCCATTACAGGATTATGGAGGCCACTGTGCTCTTAGGAACCTTAAGTGCTGCAGAAATGTTTTTGTAACCTTGGCCAGATCTGTGCCTTGCCACAATTCTGTCTCTGAGCTCTTCAGGCAGTTCCTTTGACCTCATGATTCTCATTTGCTCTGACATGCACTGTGAGCTGTAAGGTCTTATATAGACAGGTGTGTGGCTTTCCTAATCAAGTCCAATCAGTATAATCAAACACAGCTGGACTCAAATGAAGGTGTAGAACCATCTCAAGGATGATCAGAAGAAATGGACAGCACCTGAGTTAAATATATGAGTGTCACAGCAAAGGGTCTGAACACTTAGGACCATGTGATATTTCAGTTTTTCTTTTTTAATAAATCTGCGAAAATGTCAACAATTATGTGTTTTTCTGTCAATATGGGGTGCTGTGTGTACATTAATGAGGAAAAAATGCATTGAAATGTCAAGATCTTTTTGAGGTAAATATTGTCCAAATGTCCACAGAGTGTTTTATAATATTTTACATCTTCTTCTATTCTGTTGTTACTTCTCATCATGACCCATTTTGCCATGTTAATAATTCATTTCTTACAGGGGCGAAACTCACCTCCGTAATGCTTTAGGGTGTTGCCAGGTCATTGCAACATGGTTGCTAGTGCATTGTGGATAGTTTCTAGGTTCACTGTATCATTAAATATATATATTGTTAATAGTATATCCAATTGTAAGTATTAATGGATTATAAATTACTGTAAGAAATTGGTGAAAAGAATAATATTTTGGATGGAACGTCAACCAAGACCACACAAACATGATTTTAAACACTCTTCATTCTTAAGGCACTGATTAATATTAATCGTGCCCCTGTTTCAACATCCACAAAGGAAATCAATAGATGTACAGTTTCACACAGCGCCAGTGTGTGAAAACACAAACTCAAAAGGTCAGCAACCAGTCACTTGATGGCCGGGAAGCTAAAACCTCCCTCTTCAAGGCTTCAGAGCAAACAACACGTTATTGTCAGAGATCTGTCTTTTTTTTTTCAGCCCAGGAGGGAAGTGTGAGATTGACCCTGAATGAATGCAGGGTGCTTGGCTTTAGCTACACAGTGCCACCTACAGACGTAAAACTTTTATGACTGTTAAGTTTATTTTATATAGCACATAATGTATACTACATATTTATTTTGGTCACTTGGCACTTATATTTAGAGGAAAATACAGAGGACAGAATGAGAGACACTTGCAAAAATGTAGGTTGGCTACTGTGTGGTCTACACTTGATTCAGATTCAGTTCAGTGAAGGATTCGAGAAACTGCCTCAAACTGATAATTCATCTTTTTGAACAAGTCATTAAAGGAACCATCAGATGAGATCATTTGCTTTGGGATTGTACTGTTTTTTTCTTTTTTAACTAACTAAAGGAACTGGCTCAAAAGAGTCATTTGTTCATGAATCGCACAACAGCCGCACTGCATGTTTGATTTGAAAATGACGTCATTTATTACTCACCCTCATGCCGTTCCACACCCGTAAGATCTTCGTTAATCTTCGGAACACAAATTAAGATATTTTTGTTGAAATCCGATGGATCAGTGAGGCCTGCATAGGGAGCAATGACATTTCCTCTCTCAATATCCATTAATGTACTAAAAACATATTTAAATCAGTTCATGAGTACAGTGATTCAATGTCAATATTATAAAGCAACGAGAATATTTTTGGTGCGTCAAAAAAACAAAATAACGACTTCTATAGTGATGACCGATTTCAAAACAACTCAAAGCTTTGGAGCGTTAAGAATCAGTGTGTTGAATCATCTGTTCGGAGTGTCAAAGTCATGTGATTTCAGCAGTTTGGTGGTTTGACATGCGATCCGAATCATGATTCGACACACTGATTCATAACACTCCGAAGCTTCATGAAGCAGTGTTTTGAAATCGGCCATCACTATAGAAGTCGTTATTTTGGCGCACCAAAAATATTCTCGTCGCTTTATAATATTAATATTGAACCACTGAACTCACATTAACGGATTTAAATATCAAATGTTTTTAGTACAAAGCAGGCAGTAAACTCGCTCTCAATTCAGGTAAAATGATTTCTTTTGCCGTGCCACTTGACTGAAAAGTGGGGAGTACTGCTGCTAAAAAGTGACCATTTTGATTTAAAAAAAACAATGTTATTAATTAGACAAAACGCAAAAAAAATAAATAAATAAATAGGCTTTTATTCACATATAATATAAACATTGATCAGGGAACATAAACAGAGAAGAACAAACATCTTGCAGAAGCTCAAACATGATGCGTAACATGAATGATGCACAACGAACCTCATTGGTTCTTGCGGAAGCTCAAATGTGATGCGTTTATGGGTTTGACGCAACATGAGGGTTAGTAATTAATGACATAATTTTCATTTTTGGGTGAACTAACCCTTTAAGTTTACTGATTTTTTTTAAAGTCACTAACCCTTAAGTATGAACAAGAATACTGATGGTTGACTTGGTAAACACCCCTAATTATTTGTGAGATCTGCGCCTAGTTAACAACTATTTTCCCTAGTCTTTCCTAATGTGACAAAGACAAACTGTCCTCCTCTGTCCCCTGCTGTGTAGTTCTGTGGGGATAGAGAACCAAACGCTCACGCTCATTAAATATGCCATCACCCTCTGGGTTTTACACGGTCACATACTACATACTACAATGCAACATAGTGTTTCTTAGTAATACAGCTAGACTCATGAAGTGTGTGAATTCCAGATGTCAGAGACGGTCATCCAGACCACAGGAATTGTTGTGAATGTAACACTAATCTTTCATGCATTTCCACTTTGTTAATGAACCCCGGTGTTGATTTATCAAAGAGAAAGTTATAATGAGATTTTCTCAAAGCAAATGCAGATAAACCAGAGAATATATCTTGTGTGTGTCCCGGGGGGTTCAATTACTGCAAAATGACACAATCAGACCTGATGGATAACTGGCTACAACTAAATGTGTTTGGAGTGCAACTTCACAAACAGTAATGCAGTGAAATGAGGGAATGCGTAATTGCCTCTGAATGTGCATATACAGTATTTCGATGCACGTGAAAGCAGTTTTCGGACTCAAAATGACCAAATTACCGCCAGTCATTATTTCTCTCACTGTCACTAAGCATTAGTCCATGTTTCCATCTCTACGGCATTACCTTGATTGAAAAATGGTAATGAAGATGCATAATGAAGAGAGCTATTGTGCGTTCAATAAGACAACCTAATAAAGGCAGTAGATGTCCATCCATGTGCTGCGGCACCAGACAGCTAAAGTTTATTATTGAACACATGACTGAATTACCTCCTCAAAACAAGGTAAATGTCTTTTAAATGCATTGGTGGCTTGTTTCTCAAAAGGGATTATTATTGTTTGCTATAGCAAGCATCACTTTTGAATTTTCCTGGATGAAATCTAGTTGTTTTAAAATAAATCCATGCAATTGGGAATTTGGTGTGAGGTTGAAATATTTTCCTATACAGATTTTGCCATATTAACCATCAGAAAACTGCTTGGTTTGAAAGTGACTTCTATGCGGGCTTAATCTTTTTTTGCCTGCAAAATATCACCAAAATTTTGCTAATGTGATGCACCTTTTGAGATTTGAATGAAACCTAAAACTAAAGCTGTGGTCACACCATTCGGCTGACATCCATGGGTAAAATCCAGTTATTTCTAGAGGAATCAATATGATTGGGATTTTCCAATCCAGATTCCGCCGCGTTTTAGCTTGCAAAATTTTCCCAAAATTTTGCTAATGTGACCACACATTTTAGAGATTTTAACAGAACCCTAACATTAAAATTTCAGTCACACTTACTGTTATTGGACAATTTTTTGTGGGTAAATCCAGTTATTTCAATAGGAATCAACATGATTGGGATTTTCCAATCCATGTTTCGCTGCATTTTTGCTTGTGCAATTCTCCCAAAATTTCGCTACTGTGACCATACATTTTAGAGATTTTAACAGAACCCTGACATTAAAATTTTGGTCACACTTACTGTTATTGGACAATTTTTTGTGGGTAAAATCCAGTAAATTCAATAGGAATCAACACAATTGGGAATTTCAAGTAAGGGCCAAAGATTTCCCCACACAGGTTCAAGTGGGCTTTTCACAATTCACAATGTGAATAACCCCGGGTTATGGTCAATCTAAACACCACTTTTAACCCCGGGTAAAGGAACGTTTCACACTTCAGAAGTGGTGTTAGTGCTAGAAGAATGTTACAGTCAGACGCTTAGCAACAAACAACCAATCACGTACTCATATTTGCCTGCTTTGGACAGTCATGGAAACACAGCGCTTTGTATATAAACAGTAAATTTAGCATTTGAGAGGAAAAATGTCAAATGCTGACAGAAAATGTGACAATTTGAGTGAAGAAGAGACCGTTTCATTCTTAAAACTCAATATAATATAAACTCAATGGTACAGTTGGCAATATGAGGATGCACAATGCTAGAGCTTTTATGTAAACAGGTTGTGTGCTGCATTTATCCAATCGATGACACAGACACCGCAAATATGCAAATAAGAATGTATGAATACCCACACTCTATAAAAGCTGGGTTATAAACAACCCACGTTGGGTTGAAAATGGACAAACCCAGTGGTTGGGTTAAATGTTTGACCAGCGTGCTGGGCAGTTTTATTTAACTCCACTAGCCTATTGTTTAAAAATGACTATATGGCTGGATTAAAATGAACCCAAAATAGGTTGGAAATTAAAAATCAGACACATAATTACTAGAGGAAACAATAATAATCAAAAGGTGAACATTTATTAATAAGCTATTTAATTAATGTTTACTGTTTATTTAATGTTCATTAAACTTATTAATAAACGTTCATTTCCTCATACTTTGGGTTCAAGCAATACAATAATTTTTAAAAATGAGTTGAGTTAAATAAAAATACCCAGCAGGTTAGGTCAAACATTTAACCCAATTGCTGGGTTTGTCCATTTTCAACCCAACTTTGTTTTTGTTTTTTTTAACCCAGCATTTTTAGAGTGGAGGATCAATTTTTAACCCTGGGTAAATTATGAGAAGTGTGAAATGTGTAGCTAGATAACCCAGGATCCCATTTACCCAGGGTTTAGAATAACCCAGGGTTAACTATTTCAATTGTGAAATGTTCTTCAGAGAACCAACAGAAACTGCATGGTTTGACTTTGTATACATCAATATAGGCCAACTATTCACACAAGGCAATGGACTTTTTTTTTTGCTAGCGAAATTTCTTTAGTATGGTCAACATGTAATCAAAAATGCCTTAGTAGCCACTCAAAGCATCCTAGCAACCACCCATCAATGCCCTATCAACTGCATAGCAACACCCTAGTAACAACCTAAAAAGCCAAGCAGCCACCTTGAACCACATAAAAACCACTCAGATCAAGAAACCCCAAGCAATGGCGATGAAGACCCTGCCATCTGTTTAACACAAAACACTCCAGCAACCACCCACACCAGTTAAGCATCATGGAGGTGAGTTTTACACAGCTAAACACAACTTCATTTTCATTAAAAATCAAGTTAGTGACATTCTGCTATACATGCTATTCTTAGATTTGAATGTGTTTGATTATATTGTGCAGAAGGCATGTACTGAAAGATGCATCTGCGTGTGGAATATCCTGTAGAGACTCTGTGATGCATGTCTTCAATAACAGCACATTTCTAATCTGCTGGAAAGAAACACTGATGGTTTGTGAATCAAAGCCCCTCTTTTATTACTCCATCTGTTTCCTCTGGATATGGCCGGCATTGGGTTTCTTGGTTGTAACGCCACATTTGATTTCGTCTCGCTTTTCTTTTACTCGCACTCCTCCCCTTATTTCAATTTTTTTTGTCTGTTTAACAACACCTCCCATAGGGGGAAAAAAAACAAACAAACACAAATGAGATCTCAGTTGTTTCTTCTAAGACAGTAACAAGATTAGATGGACAGCAAATGAAGACTAAACTCCTACTCTGAATTATTCTCCAGAATCCCAAGAACCCAAAAGTAATTTCACACGTGAATCTGAACAGTGTCTCAAACTGTGCTCTGATTTTGACATCGCCACCTACTGGACATAAAATAAGAATATTGCTAACAAATGAGATTATTGAATTTCTTGTCAAATTCTCATCAAAAGCTGCTGTCCAACTTTATTTTACGTCTATATTCTTACTGTGTCTTTTTTCTAGTTTTTTTACGGAACTTAAGGAGAAACATATGAGACAAACTTATTATTTGAATGAAAATATAACTGAAAACTCAATTAAGTCTCAAGCAGCCCATGTCGAGCAGGTGTCCTCGAGCACCTCACTCCCACAGAATGCAGGACGGCATCCAGATCCACTTATCTGGAGGATAAATCCAGCTGCACCTCTGAAATATTTGATGGGCTCAGAGCAGCCTGTGATCATGTGACTCTCTGAGCGCTCGGGCTCTAAAATAACAAAGCACGGGTTAAACAAAGACAAACGCCAGCAGATGTGTGGGAGCAGCAGGCTCCGGATCAGTCAACAGACACGTAAAGCCGCCCGATTCACTTCTTGCGGTTAAACATTTGTCATCCGCATCCACTCAGAGCCAAGCTTTTGGCAAGCGTCTTTATCGTTTCTTACCACGTTGCTGCCACACAACGAATCACACAACTGAAAACATCATGTAGCTTGCAGACCCGTAGGAGGAAAGAATCACAAATTAGATCTTTTTAAAGTCTCAATTGTTTCTCCTAAACTGATATGAGATTACATGGAGATCAAATGGAGATTTTTGCTTGAAGGATTAGAAAAGACTCAAAGTCATTGCAATCATTTTTATTTTACTCAAAGAAAACAAATGTCCCACAAGGAACATAATATAATAGATTTTTGACCTTTCGTCATCACAATATTTTTTTTTTTTTTTGAAAATATAAAAATGCTAAGTAGATTTACAGGTAGGGTTAGGGGATAGAATAAACAGTTTGTGCAGTATAAAATTATATAAATCATTATGTTTATGTATGGAAAGTCCCCATAAAACATGAAAACCCAATGTGTGTGTGTGTGTGTGTGTTTAAATAGACAGATGCTACAATTATTGAATTATTATTGTACCTTGGCAAATCTGAGCACAGTTTGAGACATTTCCAAGGGAGCCACATTTGAGATTTCATACATTCAAAAAAATGCTGGATTAAAAACAACCCAAGTTGGGTTAAATATGGACAAACCCATCAACCTGGTTATTTTTAACCCAATGGTTGGGTTAAATGCTTGACTAACTTGCTGGCTAGTTTTATTTAACTCAATTATTGTTTAAAAAATGACTATATGATTGTCTTAAAATTAACCCAAAATAGGTTGGAAATTAAAAATCAGACACATAATTACTAGAGGCAACAGTAATAATCAAAAGGTGAACATTTATTAATAAGCAATTTAATAAATGTTTATTTTTAAATATTATTTATTAAACCTATTAATAAATGTTCATTTCCAACATATTTCTGGTTCATTTTAAGCCAGCAATACAGTCATTTTTAAACAATAGTTGAGTTAAATAAAACTACCCAGCAGTTTGGACAAACATTTAACCCAACTTGGGTAATTTTTAACCCAGCATTTGTTCATTCACTCATTCATTCATTTTTTTTTTTCTTTTCTACAGGGTTTTATACTGCATATTTTGACAAATGTAATTGGTCATGCATCTGGAAAGGATGCATACTGTGCACAGTATCTATACATACTGCAAAATTAGCCAAAACCTTCTGAATTTGGAATATCATATAGTCATTCTACAATTTCTGCCATATTAAGCTGAAATGATAATATGCTATTCTGAATTCATCCAGCCTGAAAGTCCTCTAAAGCTCCCAGCTGCTAAATGCAACATAATTACAGCTGGCGCTGCCCTCTAGTGGTGTGAGACTCTCTGTATGACAGTACTCAGAGCTCATTTAGCATGTTTCATAATGAGCAGCTGCTGCCTGTCTGTGTCTGTGGGGAGTAGGGGGTCATGGATACCTGCTTCCTGCGGTCCCCAGCAGATGGCCCTTGCTTTCTGGCACCGGAGTCGCAGACGCCACCGGTCCCATTCAGATCCCCTGGGCCAAATTAGAGGCCATTAATAGAGTTACTCTGAACAGCATAATAGGGTTGATAGGCAGCTCCAACTGATCTGAGACCTGTCCTCTCACAGCTTCCTCTTGTGTCAGAGTGTTTAGCACAGCATGTCGTAAAATTCTGTGAAAGACAAACACAACACACCACCTGATAAATACGCTTTATGTGTGAGGGAACCAGCAATGTGTTTTGTGGAACAGAATCTTTTGCAATCTCTGAAAATAGAGAATATTGTGATATATTTACATAAATTATTGTGTTTTTCCCCTAATTAGCATATGTTATTGTGGCATAAATGAGTAAAAGAAGAACTAAAAAGAATTGTTGTATTTTTACAAAGATTAATCTCACTTCAGATTGTTGGTGTAAAATGCATGATTTTGCTGTGCTATTTTGCTTTTTTTTTTTTTTTTTTTTTTTTAAATACAAATTTAAAAAGTTGAAAAGTTAAAAGAAACAATAAATATAGAAGCCTAATTCCTACAAAGGTTATCCACTTGACTTCATTAACTTTTTTTTTTATTGGACGTTTAAAAAATGCCCGGTATAAATATGTTAATATGAAGTATATTAATTAAACATGAGCCTAATTTCTTATGCAAGTATGAAATAACTGTTTTTTTTTTCTATAAGTATAACATCATATTTCTAATATACATCATATTTATATATCATATGATGTATTTTAAATGTATCTTTTTCTGGTGAAAACCCATGTTCAAAAATATAAATATATGTCTATATTTAAAATACATGAATCTCATTTTTTTATGCAAGTATAAAAGTACATTTGTTAAAATTATAAGTGCATTTTTTAATATTAATAAAAAAAATCATATTTGAATAAGTCAGTGTTTTCTGATGAAACCAGTTCATTTCTTTTTTCTTTTTCATAATGATGATAATACTATTGTTAAAAATAATTTTAAATACATTTCCTCATGTTGCCATCATGTGATCAGATGAAAGTATTAACATGGGAAACTACTTTGTGAATTTGTCAACAGTAAATTTGATTGGCATGGGCTGGAGGGAAATTTAAAGGGGCGGAGTCAAATTTGAACCTGATCTTTCCAACCAATCAACAATAAAGAGTGATTGGGAGTTGTTATATCCTCTGAGCACTCAGAGGAATGTCTTGAGAGACCAACAATGGGAAGAAGTTCAGTGGTTATTGATTTTATAATTATAGTTTCATGTGGATTTCTGTGTTGTGCTGAACAACTGAATGTATGGGAACAATCTTTAGACCAGGGCTTTAGTCAAAATGCTGTCTTCAGACAGCCAATGCCAGCGCAAATGCCTGATCAAAGTGTGTTAGGCTTTGCACCCAACATGTTTCAAAACCTTATTGAATCCAGGGGACCTGCACCTGTGGCTCCTTGGAGACCTGCCCCAGCAATGGGGCAAATGCAACCACAATCCCAGAGAACCAACTACGCACCCGTCCCCCTTCAGCCTAGCCAGCCTTTGCGAAGCCAAGTGAATTCTGGACTTATAAAACCTGAGCAAACAGTTGAGACGTTCTCACAAACCCAACAGGGACTCCAGAAGCCCATTCCAGGTCCTGATCTCTATCCTGACCTCAAGGATGAGTTGGTTATGGGGCCAGAGTTTGTACCTGAGTCGCCAGAGCCTGCAAACACCGTGGAGGTTCATTGTGGTGAGGTCTCTGTCAAAGTGCAGGTGAAGCAAGATTTCCTGGGAAACAATCAGTTCATCAACCCCTCTGATTTGACGCTGGGTGGTTGTCCATCTGTTGGATTTGATGACCAGGCCAGGATTGTTGCCTTTGAATCAGCATTACAAGAATGTGGAAGCACACTAACGGTACTGTATGTTCTGGTTCGCACAGCTCTACTATTTACTTATGTTTTCTAGTTGTGATCCTGCTATTAGAGCAAGGTTTTATTTAAACAAGTTTTTTTGTAACCTTTTTATAGTCAATATTTGATCAATTTGAACCTTCGCCGCGAGTTTGATTGACAGGCGATCTAAGTTAACCAACTATAACGCCGGATCCGCCATTTTGTAAGACAAAATGGTCAGGGGAGTTATTGGATTAACATCGGTGGATTTGAATTTGGAAAAATGGTGTGAATTGACGTCTGTCCGTGGTTGAAACATTCCTTAAGTTCATTCATGTTTATTTGATGCTAAAAGAATAACTAGTATGAAGAGATGATCGGTTCACGAGCCGTTTGATCTGTCGCGACACATTAAAGAGCTACAAAACGTTATTTGTTTAAATGTCTTTAAAATCTAAAAACAAATTGTGACTTTCATATCATAAGTAACATGCTCTGTCTTGTCTGTCGACTCGCTGTCGGTGTCCTCTTTTCTCCTCGATGATTTTAGAACGTGTGGCCTGAGAGACCTACACATAGCAACAGTAACTAAAGGGGGCGGGTCTTTGCGCACGGAATTGTGACCATTAATGGCCTCAACATGGCCATATGATAAAGATAAATGTGTAATATGGGGTTGGGAGATCGGTTGACTATTTAATAATTGCTTTATTTAGGTAGCTATTTATGTACATATTGCCTTTTGTATTTTGTCTCAATTTCTATTTGTGTGTATATAATTTAATAATTACTAACAATATCTTATTTTGAATTTTATCCTTTTTGTCTTGTCGTCATCTTGTCTTTTTTTCGTTATCGTTTTAATATATTGTATGAATAATTGTGGCCTTTTCCCCCCAGATGACTGAAGATTCACTTGTTTATTCCTTTGTTTTGGTGTATTCACCTTCACCTCTTCCTAACACACCTATTGTGAAGACCAATGAAGCTATGGTTGCAATTCATTGCATCTACCCAAGGTAACACACTTTAAATCTTTCAAAGTAACATAACAATCAAGCTTTAGTTTATAAGAGCTGGAGTCATGACCTCTAAGAGTTCTATTTATGACAGCATTTTGGTTCAACATGCAGAAATTTTGGGAATAAAGTTGTTTTGGGAATGAGCTTATAATTGGCCTTTTATGAGAATGTCCAAATACATTTTTACCCCTCATGTTTAATCCTATATTCACTTATTACCAGTGATGAACACATAACCATTACAAGTAGCCTAATGCAATTTATGTAATCTGATTACTTTTTTTCAAGTAGTAGTAAAGTAACTAATTACTTATAAATTCTAAAAAAGGAGTTACTTTTTCAAATATGTAATGCAGGTTACTTTGATTTCCTATTTATTGATTGATAGCTCTCCTGAACCCATGTTGAGCGAAATGGGGAGTCAGAAATTTGATAATTACCAAATTTCTGAAGTCATGATTACGAAATGGGAGGGCGTTCATGTGCACTTTTACCTGGGAAACGTGCATTTATGATAATTCTGAGAGCATGTGAAAGCAGCATAAGTGCAGAGGCATTGCGCTTCAGCACAGCTGAAAGGTTTCTTTGAGCTGCGCCCTCTATTGTACTAGCGTGAATTTGCGTTTCCTTCAGTCTGAGGCTCACTTCAGTTTAGGTGTGAAAAGGCCTTTACATTTACCAAAAATGGTACAAGCAAACCCAGACCAGGTGAGAGAAAATAACACGAAAGTAACGTAACCCATTACTTTCCTTTTTAAAAAACTAATTAATGCAATTAGTTGTTTTTTTTTTTTTTTTTTTTTTAGGGAGTAATTGAATATTGTAACATTACTTTTACATTAATATATATATATATATATATATATATATATATTAGTAGTCAACATTTGAAGTCGATCAAAACATTTCAAAGTTGTCCTAAAACCTTGTTTTAGGACAAAATTGAACTTTTATGATCCGCTTCAAATGTTCACTACTGTAAATTTAACCTTCTAAACTTACAATTTAAGTTAAATAGTTGTCATACTTTGGTTCACCAAATGCTGTACATTGTATCATGTAACTTTCAGGAAACACAATGTGAGTAGTAATGCATTGCATCCCACCTGGATTCCATATGCTGCAGTGAAATCTGGCGAAGAACATCTACACTTTTCCCTTAAGCTCATGACTGGTAAGTGGCCTTTTAGCATTACTGTGTTTAGTTCTTAACCTGAATGTCTTAATCAGACCTGTTCTACAGATGACTGGAGGTATGAGCGACCCTCAAACGCCTACTTTCTGGGAGATTTCATAAACCTGGAAGCCTCAGTGGTCCGTGCTAATCACGTTCCCCTGCGGGTGTTTGTGGAAAGCTGCGCTGCTACTTTGGGCCCCAGCGGGGAAACCACCACCATCTACACGTTCATCGAGAACAGCGGGTGAGCGACTATTCCAGACAGACCTATCGAACTATTGCGCTATTGTTGGTTTATACGGTTAAATGAAATCTTTAGATGCATGGTGGATGCCAAGCTGACAAATTCCAGATCCAGGTTCATGCCCAGGATACAGGATGACAAGTTACAATTTCAGATAGAGGCATTCAGATTTAACCAAGATTCCCATGGATCGGTGAGTCAATTACTGTATACGATCAGAAAAATGTACCTTTAGGGGTACAAAAGCTTGTCACTGGGGTAGTACCCTTAAAAGGACAACTTTGTACCTTAGTAACCCCTAAAAAATGCATGTTAGTAGCCTACTTTAGAATAGTCCTATGTATCCTTGAATTAAAACTGTGAACTTTTGAGTAAGATGTCCCAAGTACAAGTTTTGCACTTTTGATTTAGATCAGCCATTTGTTAATCTGAATTAATCAAACTGTACACTCTCAGAAACAAGTGTAAACAGAACAGATTGAGTTTAGTTGTCTTTCTCTCCCAGATCTACATCACTTGTCATTTAAAGGCTACTACAACATCCAGCCCCATTGATATTATGAACAAGGCCTGCTCATTTGTTCAAGAAACAAACAGGTATGGGTGAAGTAATGTCGGAAGAAAGTTTGTGCGTCTCCATTCGACGTCCAATGAGTATTCCTGTGTTTCCTAACAGCTGGACTGCTGCAAATGGAGACAATCAAGTGTGTGACTGTTGTGAGACCAGCTGCATCACGAGGAAGGGCAGAAGTCTGGATTCTGATGGTATCGTTCCACTTTTGAATCCATCCCGAGATATTTGGAAAGCTATAAAACTCTTTCTGCGCAACTTGAATGTTTCAATCCGTTTTGCATTTTAAGATTCCATGTTGGAAGATGAGGCTACTATTGGACCGATTATTGTCCAGGAGCCACAACCAATTGAGGAAGAGCCTTTACTGCAAATTGGAGAGTCTTCTCAGGTGTCATCGAAAGATGCAGGTGACTGTTGACTTCATTAATATGATGGCTTTAAGCATACAGTGTCCCAGAATGCAAACTGCCCTTCAAAAGTTTGAGGTTGAGGCGTATATTTGAAAAGTCTGCTTTATTCCTGTGATCAAAGCTGAATTACTCCATTACTCCAGTCTTTAGTGTCACATGATCCTTCAGAAATCATTCTTGCTGCTCAAACGTTTCTTATTTGTTGGAAACCGTTGAAAACTGCTTAAAGGGATAGTTCACTCAAAGTCCCATGATTTACTTGCCCTTAAGCCATCCTAGCTGTATATGACTTTCTTCTTTCAGACGAACACAATCAGAGTTATATTAAATTCTGGCTCGAAGTATGTAATGGTTGTGAATGGGGGGGCCACACATTGAAGCCAAAAAAAGCATATCCATCATAAGTAATCCATACGACTCCAGGTGGTTAATAAATGCCTTCTGAAATGAAGCGACGCGTTTTTGTAAGAGAAATATACATATTTAAAACTTTATAAATTCTAATAACTACCTTCCGGCAGACAACTGTACACATACTGAGCAAGTCATAGGATGTAGAAGTAGTGTAAGCTTTGACTCTCACGGTTCAAACAAATAGGGCTGAGCAACAAACTCAAACTCTTATATTGAAATCCTCTGACATCTCTTTAAAAATTGTTTTAGACTTTTAATTTGTGACTGGTGTTTTGTTTTGCTCTATTCTCTGCGCTTCCATGTTCGCCTTCACATATACGTCATGCATCAGGTCCGAGGATACTCCTCCACATTTAAAACTAAACTATAATAATTAGCTTTCAGCAGATGGCCATTTGCATCGATTTGTGGTAGTTTTCCTCACAAAAACCCATTGCTTTGCTTCAGAAAGTCTTCAAAATGCCCCCCATTCACCCCCCCATTATAAAGCTTGGAAGATCCAGGATATATATATATATAATATATTTTTTTTAATATAACTGATTGTTCATCTGAAAGAAGTCATACACCTAGGATGGCTTGAAGGGGAGTAAATCATGGGTTAACTTATTTTTGGGTGAACTATCACTTTAATTTCACTTTTTTTCCCATTCAAACGAATCCTAAAAACAGTATTTATTTGACATTGGAAGTCTTTTATATCCTTAAATGCCTTTACACTTCTATAAAAATCCTGGGTTAAATATGGATAAACCCAGGGATTGGGTTGTTTACACCCAGCCATTTTTTTTTTTCCAACCAATTTTGGATTTATTTTTAGCCAGCAATATAGTAAAAGACATGTTTTTGCTCACCCCCAAATAGGGGCAAATTTGTTGGGTATTTTAAGCTGAAACTTGACCAAACCAGAGACTTGTATTACATCTTGTGAAAGAGGGCATAATAGGTGTCCTTTAACCCAACCTGCTGGGTTTGTCCATATTTAACCCAGCTTGGGTTGTTTTTAACCCAGCATTTGTCACTTTTGATCATTTCAATGTATTTATGCTGAGTATTCATTTCTATAAAGTCCCCCGTAGTCAATTTTATCCCTTAAAACTCATCTTTGATAACCAAAATTACATATTTAAACATTTTTTTTTTCTATGAGATTTCTCCATGCCTTAAAATAGCTTGAATGTAACTCCACACCATTGTTTTATTATACGTGGATCAATATGCTAATTAGCCCCGCCTCCGACCACTCGCACCAGCTCAGATCCACTCGGTCAACTTACCGAGGTAAACACGGCGATGGCATTGACTTATGAATTTGCACATGGTTTGTTGTAAAGCACATTTCCAAAAAAAAAAAAAAAGTACAGGCATAAACATTACATCCATAAGTCACCTTGAGACCAGTTGGTTATAAATAGTTGAAAAAGTAGCTTAGATTTTGCTTATTTGGTATCTAATGCAATTACAATGACATTAAGAGCTCAAATACTTTTTAGGGCCACTGTATATGTGATTTGTCTGTGTCCAGGATCATAACCCTTACTCCTTTACCTTCTTCCTCCTCTAGAGTACTCCATCGAGTTGGTGCTCGTGACTGCTCTGGTGGTCACAGTTGTAATCTTGTGTGTCATTATCCTTGGAACGTTGTTTTACCAAAGACGTCAGAAACTGCCTGCGCTGATTTGTGAATGAGAATAAAAGCTGTTTTGTCTAACTGGTGTGTTTTGTTTCCTTGGTCTGCTGTTGCCTCCAGTTAGTTGGTTAAAGCCCATTAGGTTCTCGTTTCTGTTCAGGGAATCCCATCTGTAGTAAATGACCCATCATCTTGCTGATGCGGCACTGTTTACCAGTTTGGAACACGGTAACAATTTGCTGTTCATGGCTTTCCAGCATTGCACTGTTAAAGTGACACAAATGTACTGGCTACATGTATAAGTGTGCTTGTTTGCTTTCAAAGTTAAATTCAGACTGATTTTCACTGCTCAACTACTTTTTGTCATTTGTTTTATTTTATCTCCAGAGAATATGAGTCTAATATAAAACCCCTTGCATAAAAATGGCTTTCATATTTTGAGTTTTATGGTCTGTCTTGCGTTGGTGAAACGGACTGCATCCGCGCTCATGGGAACAGGAAGACAAATAGACGTAATTAAAATGGCCATAAAAGCAATAGGAAGCTTTATTGAAATGAAGTGGGGTATGGAAGTATAATGGTGTGTTTGTAGCCAGCTGATGTGGTGTAATATTGGTGTGCTTTACAAACGCATCCATTGACTCACAGTGACCCTGTAATGAGTAATAAACCTCATGGTTTATGGTGTGGCAGTTTACTGCCTTCTGAATGCCCAAAACAAGATCCTGACCATAGTGAAGAGAAAGGGAGAATTCTCATGTGGACATCATTATAATTCATGGCAGTTATGATAAATTACTAAATGTTGCTGTGGAATAAAATTGTATGTCTCTGACCAGATGATTGACTAGAAATATTTGCACCCAAAACAAAGGTTTAAAGAAATTAAACTTTCATTACGTTTTTAAATGTAATGCATCAAAATGACTGAAGCAAAGCCATAAGGTGAGCATATTTAACAGGGTTTTTTTTTTTTTTTTTTTATCAAATCATTAACTTAATTTTAAACATCAGAGAAATCATAACTCATAACTTAATGAGCTGACACACAAATGCATAATATAATGTTATTTGTTGCACATTTTCAAAGAATGCAACACTTGCCTTGGGTTTTTTTTTCTATTTCTGTGTTGGAAATACTTTAAATACAAAGAAATTATATTTAAAAAAAAAAAAAAAAAGAGGGTTAAAACTGCAAATATTGCAGAAAATCCTACTTTTAAACTATTTTGTGCTGTTTTCCAGAAATCTTTTTTTTTTTTTTAAATGTAATTGTGAATATTTATGAGACATTACTTTTAAGATGGTATTTCAAATGTATTATTGTATATTCTTGTATAACAGTCTTTTTGTGTCAGTATATAAATGTAATTATAATATAGAATACATAAAAACTGCATAAACATAGACAATTTTGTCATTTAAATCATTGTAACTCAATATTTCTATACTTTGTGATGGAGCCTATGTGACTCTTAAACAGTCAAAAGTGACCAAAGCTTTGAAATGTAACTTTTTTTGTTTTTCAGGAAAACCAATGTAATATTTTTATTCAATATTTTCTTTTTTATTATTATTTAACATTTTTAGGGTATTTTATACTATGCAATATTTATACAATTTTTACTAGCTATTTTTCCCTATTGAAAACAGTACACAATAGTGTATGTTAAAAAAATGCACAATCTATTTTACACTCTTGACATTTTAGAGTCACCCCTTCATTGCTGTGCACTTTTTTCTGCACAGTGGCTCATCTGTAGTTTGTACCACCAGAGGTTCTTTTTTTTTATCTCTCTTTTTTCATTTTTGGCTGTGAAGGAGCCAAGTGTGTCCTTGACTCTTTAACATATCTGAATCGTGTCCATGATTTTTTTGTGTTCACATAGCTAATATGACAAAAGTCACCAAGATTCATCCCATTCTGATGAGAAATTGTTTAAAAGTTCAAAATCTAAAATTTTCTGTAATTTTTGACCGAAGACTATGGGGTTAACTCATTAATATTTCTGTATTTTTTGGCAACTTGTGAATGATGTCTTTCTGCATTTGCACGGTGTCTTTTCTTTTGTGTATAGCGTGTTTACAACTAATCTTCAAATAAAGCACTTGAGTCACTGTAATGACCCTGTTCTTCTTGTGTTTGAATGAGGAAGGTAGACTGACCATGATAAAGATGACAAAAGGCCTCCTGTCTTGGAGCGAGACGACCCTGTCAGAGCTCATAATTAACCCCCTTAATTAAGACCCCCGTCAACAATGAATTGCTCATAATGGAGGAGGAGATTTAATTACCTTTCTCTTGCAGCCCAAGATCCAGACACTCAGGAAACAATTAAGTTCCTCTTAGTCTGTGTAATGGCCCTGAGTCTGGGCTTCACTGACCTCCTCTGTTAATAACACATATGATGTCTTCAGATCACAGACTTCACTTCAGTGTATTCAGGAAATGATGAGGTAATTGTCTTTGTAAAATGAATGAACAAAGAGGTCGTTTCAGCGGCTAATACTGGATTTTGAGGTGATGATGACTTATGACTGGTCAGGTCATAGTGAATGTTGAAATGAACATGAACTAGATTAACAAATGTTTTTGAATGCTTTATTCATTGTTAAAGTCCCACACTGTAGTCAAAAATTGTATCTTTGATCACCAAAATGACATATTTAAAAGTTTTTCTTGTGAAAAAAAATCTTCATGCCTTAAAATCGCTTGAATGTAACTCTACACCCTTGCTTCATTTAGTATACGTGGATCTATGCACATGAAAATTAGCCCCGCCTCCACTCAGTCACATGATCTCAGAGATCCACTCGGTCAACTTTACTGTAGTAAACGCTGCACAATAGCAAGAGGAAATTCTGGTTTAATTCAGACAAATATGTTTAAACCAGAAATGTATTCAGAAGAAGAGGTGGAAGAGTGAATTATACAGGCTTCGCAGCATAGTTAATGATATGCTAAAGCCCGCCCGCACATTGACGTGATTGGTTAACATATTTATGACGCAGAGAACGAGCGATTTCAAACCGCTTTTTTGAGACTGTCTTTGTTAAACTTACTGCAGTTTTAAGGAGAAAATTCACAGCAGTGCAGTTTGTCTTAAAGCTATTAAAAACACCACATAGACATATAAGCAACATTAAAAACTTGATTTTCACCACAGGGGTATAGGCTAATAGAGTTAACTAATGTTAACAAATGGAACTTTATTGTAACATATTTCGATTTTAGGTCATTAGAAAGTAACTGTGCAGAACCAATGCAAACAGTCCACAGATTGAGAATAAAAATAAAATGTTTGTATTAAATAAAACATGTTAATAATGCTTCTGTCTGAGTGTCCTGATTTGCTTCTTTAAAGGGGACCTATAATGCTCCTTTTACAATATGTAATATACAGTAAGTCTCTGGTGTCCCCAGAATGTGTCTGTGAAGTTTCATACCCCACAGATCATCAAATTTGCCCCTATGGGTGTGAGCAAAAACATGCCGTTTTTGTGTGTGTCTCTTTAAATGCAAATGAGCTGCTGCTTCCGGCCCATTTTCCAGAAGAGGGCGGAGCTTTAAAAGCTAGTGCTTCAGTTGCTCAACAACAACAAAGCTGGAGAATCTCATACAGCCAAAATGAGGATTGTCAGTAATGGTGTTCAGCCTTACGGAGTCGACACTGATGGAGAGACTCAGGAAGAAGTTACAACTTTTAGAGTGAAACTGGACGTTTCTGAACGGTTAGTGGATAAATTTATGTAGTTTCTGTCGAGTTGATTCAACTCATCCACTAGCATGTGCCGTCATGTTCATCTTTTGTGCAAATCCAGCATTGAATTGATCCTCGTTTGTGAATCAGTCTGGTGTAAAATGACGGCATGACAACAACACTCTACTACAACAACTCTTCCTCTTCTCTAAAGCAGCCCAACATGGCCTCACCCACGTTGTTGCATGTTCTCAGGGGTGGGGTTTATGCAAATTTTGGGGTTTGTGATGTCACTAACGCAGGAAGAAGCTCAATAGTCTTTAAAAAGCAATTTCTCTAAAAGGAAATATCTCCCTTTGTATTGTACATTGAGCGTTGTGACTTTGCAGATGTTGTTTATGATCAAACAGCAACATTACACATTAACTAAAGTTAAAAAAGTGAAATCATAATCAATCACCCCTTTAAGACCTGTTCCAGTGCTGAACAAGAACCAGATTCAAGAAAAAAAAACACATCATCCCAGTCCAAAATCCACTAAAATTCCCCACAGCTTCCTGAAAAGCACTGTGTGAGCACATCTTGTTTTTTCTTTGTTGTGAGGAAACACAGTCCCGTCCCACATGTCCTGCATTTGTGTTAGTTTTGATTTTGGTAGCGGATATAAGCGTGCAAATTTGTTCATTTATTAATTTTCCCCCCAGATGTGAACGTGTAATTTGTCTGGAAATATGCATGCATACAATACAAGAAAAGGACAAGAATGGAGTAAGCAGAGTAGCAGGGTTTTTTTTATGTGTCATGTGTGCAGAAACACAGAGTAAGTAAAAAAAAAATTCCTTACCCTCAGCACAATGCAAAACAAAGAAAGCCTGTGTTCGCAAAAGCATACTGCTATTCTGCGCTGCAGTGTGTGTATAGTAGGCTATATTATGCTCAATAAGTGAATTTCTGTATGCACAGGATACCTGAAAAAGTAAAAAAGAATACTGTGCAATATGCAACATGCTGGACCTGACCTTCCATCTCCAGTGAGATATTTTAACACTACTTGTTTGACTGATTATTTGATAGGAAAGCCAAATGTAAGTGCATTTTTATATGCATTATACACCGATCAGGCATAACATTATGAGCACAGACAGGTGAAGTGAATAACACTGATTATCTCTTCATCACGGCACCTGTTAGTGGGTGGATATATTACGCAGCAAGTGAACATTTTGTCCTCAAAGTTGATGTGTTAGAAGCAGGAAATCGAAAGGATTTGAGCGAGTTTGACAAGGACCAAATTGTGATGGTTAGACGACTGGGTCAGAGCATCTCCAAAACTGCAGCTCTTGTGGGGTGTTCCCGGTCTGCAGTGGTCAGTATCTATCAAAAGTGGTCCAAGGGAGGAACAGTGGTGAACCGGCGACAGGGTCATGGGCGGCCAAGACTCATTGATGCACGTGGGGAGCGAAGGCTGGCCCGTGTGGTCCGATCCAACAGACGAGCTACTGTAGCTCAGATTGCTCAAGAAGTTAATGCTGGTTCTGATAGAAAGGTGTCAGAATACACAGTGCATCAGTTTGTTGTGTATGGAGCTGCATAGCTGCAGACCAGTCAGGTCCATGATGACCCCTGTCCACCACTGAAAGAGCCAACAGTAACACGTGAGCATCAGAACTGGATCACGGAGCAATGGAAGAAGGTGGCCTGGTCTGATGAATCACATTTCTTTTACATCATGTGGATGGCCGGGTGTGTGTGCATCACTTACCTGGGGAACACATGGCACCAGGATGCACTATGGGAAGAAGGCAAGCCGGCGGAGGCAGTGTGATGCTTTGGGAAATGTTCTGCTGGGAAACCTTGGGTCCTGCCATCCATGTGGATGTTACTTTGACACGTACCACCTACCTAAGCATTGTTGCAGACCATGTACACTCTTTCATGGAAACGGTATTCCCTGGTGGCTGTGGCCTCTTTCAGCAGGATAATGCTCCTGCCACAAAGCAGAAATGGTTCAGGAATGGTTTGTGGAGCACAACAATGAGTTTGAGGTGTTGACTTGGCCTCCAAATTCCCCAAATCTTAATCCAATCGAGCATCTGTGTTATGTGCTGAACAAACAAGTCCAATCCATGGAGGCTCCACCTCACAACTTACAGGACTTAAAGGATCTGCTGCTAACATCTTGGTCCAGATACCACAGCACACCTTCAGGGGTATAGAGGAGTCCAAGCCTCGATGGGTCAGGGTGGTTTTGGCAGCAAAAAGGGAACCACCACAATATTAGGAATGTGGTGATAATGTTATGCCTGATCGTGTACAGAAAAAGTATGTGAACCACTTGCAGAATCTGTGAAAATGTGTAAAATTTTAACAAAATAAGAGAGATCATACAAAATGCATGTTATTTTTTGTTTAGTACTGTCTTGAGTAAGATATTTTACATAAAAGATGTTTACATATAATCCACAAGACAAAAAAAATAATAGCTGAATTTATTAAAATAACCCCATTTATAAGTAGCTTATGTGAACCATTGATTCTTAATACTGTGTGTGGTTACCTGATGATACACGACGGTTTTTTTGTTTTGTGATGTTTGTCCGTTGAGTCCGTTTGTTCTGAGCAGTTAAAGTGAGCTCTGTTCTTCAGAAAAATCCTCCAGCTCCTGCAGATTCTTCAGTTTTCCAGCATTTTTTGCATATTTGAACCCTTTCCAGCAGTGACTGAATGATTTTGAGATTCATCTTTTCACACTGAGGACAACTGAGGGACTCAAACACAACTAAGAGCTGGGGGGTGAAGACTTTTGAATTCAAATATCAAGGTAAATACTTAATTTTTCTTCCGGGAAACATCCAAGTATCTTCTGTTGGTTCCGAAGAGCAGTACTAAATGAAAATCGTGTTTCCTTCGGGAGCATCAGTGAATGTTTGATCCTTTTTTAATAGTTGTATTTGAGTCCCTCAGTTGTCCTCAGTGTGAAAAGATGAATCTCAAAATCATACAGTCACTGCTGGAAAGGGTTTAAATATGCAAAAAATGCTTGAAAACTGAAGAATCTGCAGGAGCTGGAGGATTTTTCTGAAGAACAGAGCTCAGTTTAACTGCTCAGAACAAACAAGAGACTCATGAACAATCGTCACAAAACATAAAAACAGTCGTGGATCATCAGGTAACCACACACATAATAAGAATCAATGGTTCAATGGGGCCATTTGAATAAATTCAGCTTCTTTTTTTTTCTTGTGAACTAAATGTAAACATCTTTTATGTAAAATATCTCACTCAGGACAGTACTAAACAAAAAATAACATGCATTTTGTATGATCTCTCTTATTTTGTTAAATTTTTAAACATTTTCATTTTCAAAACATTTTCACAGATTCTGCAAGTGGTTCACATACTTTTTCTTACAACTGTATATATCACGTTTTGTAATAATGCATGCTGTTTCACATACTACTTTAAAATAGGTACTATAGTGGGTAGTATAGGTGGCGTATGCTCCACAACATAGCCTGTATAATGCTGCCCTCTGCTGGTGATTGAATCTATCCAGTTTGAAGCTTTAAAAGGATACTTCACACAAAAAAATGAAAAGTCTGTCATCATCTACTCACCCTCAAGTTGTTCCAAACCTGTATTATTATTATTTTTTTCTGTTGAACACAAAAGAAGATATTTTGAAGAATGTCGGTAACCATTTCTGTTTGGTTACCAACATTCTTCAAAATATCTTCATGTTCATAAGAAGAACATCATGCAGTTTCTGAACAACTTGAGGGTAACTTGAGTAAATGATGACAGAATTGAATTGAGTGAACTATCCATTTAAATAAGAAATATATATTATTTTTCTTTATAGTCTCTTTTAAAGGATTAGTTCACCCACAAATTAAAATTCTGTTATTTATTACTCACCCTCATGCCGTTCCACACCCGTAAGACCTTCGTTAATCTTCGGAACACAAATTAAGATATTTTTGTTGAAATCTGATGGCTCCGTGAGGCCTGCATAGGGAGCAATGACATTTCCTCTCTCAAGAATGTACTAAAAACATATTTAAATCAGTTCATGTGAGTACAGTGGTTCAATATTAATATTATAAAGCGACAAAAATAGTAGTTATTTTGTTTTTGTTTTTGACGCACCAAAAATATTCTCGTCGCTTTATAATAATATTGAACCACTGTACTCACATGAACTGACTTAAATATGTTTTTAGTACATTAATGGATCTTAAGAGAGGAAATGTCATTGCTCCCTATGGAGGCCTCACTGGGCCATCGGATTTCAACAAAAATATCTTAATTTGTGTTCCGAAGATTAACGAAGGTCTTACGGGTGTGGAACGGCATGAGGGTGAGTAATAAATAACAGAATTTTCATTTTTGGGTGAACTAACCCTTTAAAAATAACCCGTATGCACTAAGAATGTCTAGCTTTGTTCTGCCTTTGTTGTTATACAGGTTTTGGCGGCAGATGTCACATGGTAACCATAGACATAACAACTGTTTTATAATACATTCCTTTCAAGGGCGTTCGGCGTCCCATTGAGTCCCATTCAAATTTTAGGATGTATTTGACTTAATGTAGACCTACTAAAGAGGCCCAGCAGTTTATTCTTTTACAATAAACTGCTCTATGGAAATCAACGAGTGAGTGATCACAAGGAACTGTGATTGGATCATCTTTACCTGCGCTGAGAATAGTTACACTTACCACGTGACTCAGCGCTATGACGCAACGTAGGCTACGCTTTGTTTCACGGCACTAGGACCATGAGGCGCCGGTGTGTCCCGGTGTTATTATTGTGTAAGTCATGGATTGTGGAGTTGAACGGCGTGAGTTTCTGACTGTAAGGTCACATACAGCAAACACATAAGATGAAATGTTTTAGGAGCGCTAACCTCACCGTAATCCTTCATCTGAGGGGATAATTACTCGAGGACGCACACGACAGACCAGAAGGATCCCAGTGACATTGGAAACAGGTTAGTTCATATTCTTACTGGCCTAACACAAGTTCACACGGTAATACCGTGGTACTTTGGTGTAGATGTGGTAATAAATAACACTATATGTGGTAATAAATCACACTTACAAAGCAGTGGAGCTGTCATGGTTGTTGTGGTGCAGTAACTGTTAGTTGTATCATATTATGCATGCATGTTTTATAATGGTTGTGTATTAGTAAGTTGGTCACAACTTTTTTATATATATATATATATTAAATAAATTAGGCACCATGGTTTTTATTTTCTTTAATAAAAGCTAATCCTAATAATAAATAAACGTAGTAATATAATTGTATTGCGTTGAAATGTAAGTTATTATAGTGACTTGTTAATGAAAATCATCAACAATAAACCTTGTTTTTTTTTAAACACGTATTATTATTATTTATTATATTTAATTACAACGTTTTAATATCAATTTTATACATATACATATTATTATTTTATGATATTAACACGCTATATTTTTTGTTCAGTATAACAAAAATATAAAAAATCTAGTTTTAATGTTGGTGATGTTTTTGTACATGAATAATGGTAATATTCTGGTATTATTTAAAAGTACCTTGGGGTACCATGTAAATACCATGGTATATTACTGTTAATCATTCTAATATGTACTATGATAGCAGTGTCTGAAACTATTACTGTACCATGCAGTGATATTTTAGTATTGTTGCGATACTATTATATTTTAAATATTTTTTTATTCAATATTTAGTCATTTTGTTGAGTTATTTTATATATCTATATAGTTTTAATACATTTTTCATTCCATGTTTAGTACTTATATATATATATATATATATATATATATATATATATATATATATATATATATATATATATATAGATATATGGTGACTTCAGATGCAAAAGCCTTTAAGTGCCATCTGAAATTTTCTTATAAAATGAGCATTTTTATCAAGCTTGTATGTTTAGGTTCAGTTATTTCACTTTAATGGCAATTAATAGGTCCTTTGCATTGTCATTAAAGTGAAATAACTGAACATAAACATATATAAACATATCATATTATAAGAAAATTTCAGATGCCACTAAAAGCTTTTGCATCTGAAGTCTTCATACATTATATATATATATATATATATATATATATATATATATATATATATATATATATATATATATATATATATATATATATATATATATATATATACAATTTTTAATCAGTACTTTGTAGATTTACTATGGTAGTACGCATGCACTATGACATTATTGTGGTCTTCTTTGTACCTTAGAGTAATTTCAAACGATTTCAATCATAGCATGTGAATATGGAAACTGAAAAGCAAATATTACCATGGTATTACCATCTGATACCATCCCTGTACTATGGTCCTGCCACAGTATGTTTTTGTTGTGGGAAACACGAGTTTATTTGGTTCCTCAACATATCATGTTTTCCAGATATTCTTTGTGTGGATCCATCATCATCATCATGGTGGAGATGAAGAGTTACTGTGAAGCCGGAGTCTCCATGCAGCAGGTCTGGGTGGAGGGCGGCCTGACCCTCTGCTTCTACTTCACCCTGGTGCCGTCCGTCCTCCTCACCTTCTCCTTCCTTTTCGGCACGTTCCTGTGCATATGCTACGGCCGCTACGGCACAGACATGGAGCCCAAGTTCATCCCTCGCTCTCGACTCTACCGGCTCCAAGTGGGCCTGTCGGTGCTGCTCGCCCTGCTGGCTCTGGGCTGGATGGTGTTTCGGATCGCTCGGAGCGGAGAGCTGCCGGGATACGTGGTTCTGTACGGCTGTCTCTCCATGCTGGGCTGGCTTTGGGCCGTGGCCCTGCTGCGTCTGGAGAGAAAGAGGGTTCTGGTGCGGGACAGAACCAGAGGACACAGTACGGTACTGTTGCTGTACTGGGCCGTGGCTTTTGCGGCTGAAAACCTGGCGTTTGTGTCATGGGTGAGCCCTCAGTGGTGGTGGACTCTGGAGACGTTCGATCAACAGGTACGTGTGTGATTGGTTAGGAAGAATGCTGTCTATTAATAAGGATTTGCGTATGCTATTTTTTTATTTGCATATGCAACCACAAGGTGAAAAATAATGCCTAAACATCAAGTTATGCACCAGATTGTAGTATATTTTAGTGTTTTATATTGCATTATCATGGATCTCTGTGGCGTAACCTTTGTCATTGACTCTGTCCTGTCTAAAGTGGAAGGATTTGAAAGTGTTGACAGATGAAGGAATGCTGCTCACACACCATGACTCAGCATTATGGTGATTTTGTAAAAGGATTATTTTTATACAATAAATATTGAGGATCCAACTCTGAATGACTCTGCAATTCTGTTAAGTTTGCATTGTCATTAAAAAATGTATTGTTGAGTCATTTTGTGGTTTTAAATAATAGGCAGTGACAATATTGTCGAGTCATGCTCAGTTCTGGCTGCATTCCTTCCTGGCCTCACTGGCCACACCCCAACCGTTTAAGTTTGACCAATGAGATAATATCATAATTTATGTGACACTGCATGACGTAGCAGTTTTACTCTGCTCACTCTAGTCTTGCTCTAAACTTTGAATGTTGAATGCAAAAGTTGATAAAAGTTGCATATTATAAAAATGCATGTTATAAAAATAGTACACTTAGTTTGTATAACTTGTATATATTTTAATATTTTTTATTATTATTATTATTATTATTATTATATATTATAATAAAATTATAAAATTATTAATATATATATATAATTTATTTATTTTTAATTATTATTAATTAAACTCATATATATATATATATATATATATATATATATGAGTTTGATTAATAATTAAATAAATATAATTAAACAATAATATTAAATTATATATATATAATATTATACATTTCTATTTTTAATGTTTTTGAACAAAGTCTCTAATGATCTCATGATCCTTCAGAAATCATTGTAATATTTATCAATGTTGGAAAAAAAGTATCACAGGTTCCAAAAAAATATTAAGCAACACAACTGTTTTCAACATTGATAATAAATGAGTATCAAATCAGCATATTAGAATGATTTCTGAAGGATCATGTGACACTGAAGACTGGAGGAATGATGCTGAAAATTCAGCTTTGCATCACAGAAATAAATTATATTTTAAAGTATATTAAAATAGAAAACCATAATTTAAAATTGTAATAATATTTCACAATATTATTGTTTTTTTTTTCTGTATTATGAAATAAATGCAGCCTTAATAAGCATAAGAGACTTCGCTCAAAAACATTAAAATAGTAACGTTTCCAAACTTTTGACTGGTAGTGAATATATTGTATATATTATAATTTAATAAAATTATAATTTTTAAAACATTAATACATAATCAATAATTGTAAATTATTAAACTGTAAATAAGTTGACAAATAAAATATAATTCTTAAATATACATAATATAATTATAAATTTAAGTAGACTTAATACTTAAAACTAAATTTAAACATTTTAATATTGCATTTCAGTTTAAATATTTTATATTTGAAATATTTTTTCTTTAATGTGCTTTATTTTAAATTTGGCACCCCATACTGACGCTACAATTGTTTTTATTGGCAACTTATTACTTACAGAAGACAAATTCAGTAAGACACACTGGAGTCAAATTCAAGCCACAAAATAAGTTTTTTTTTTTAAGGCCAAAGAAACCATAAAATCTTTGAAGTCCTTTGTTTAAATCCTAATGACCAAAAATCTGAGACACATGTCACTCTTTACTCTTTAAATGATATGATATGATTCTAGCAGATACAAACAATAGCAAACAATAATCCCTCTATGCATATTGTTCATTGTGACTGTGTCTGCAGATAGAGTTTGCTTTCTGGCTGGTGAGGTACTTCAGCTCAGGTTTGCTGTTCCTGTTAGGCCTCAAAGCTCCAGGATTGCCTCGCCGACCGTACATGCTTCTGGTCAATGAAGATGAGCGAGATGTTGAGCATGGAGCAGTAAGACATTAGATGTTCTCTGCTATTGTACATACATCTTATTATCAGTAATCTCATTAATGCATCTCTTGCATGTTTTCAGCCTCTCTTGGGTAATTCTGATGAGAATCAGTCCACGTGGAAAGACTTTGGGCAGAAGGTGCGTCTGTTGGTGCCGTACATGTGGCCTAAAGGCAATGTCGTGCTTCAGCTGCTGGTTCTGCTGTGTCTCGGGATGCTGGGAGTGGAACGTGTCATCAATGTGTTTGTGCCCATCTACTACAAGAACATAGGTGCGGAATAAGAGTCATGATTGAATTATTTATAATATATAAGGGAAGTAATTGTACTTTTGGGTCAGTAGCCTTTTCTCAAAGAGCATATAGCTAAGCAATATTTTATGAATCTCTTTTACAGTGAACCAGCTGACAGATGGGAGCTCTTGGAAGACTCTGGCGACTACAGTGTGTCTTTACGGGCTCCTGAAGTTCCTGCAGGGTGGTGGAGCTGGTGAGGGAACATCACTTAAAGGGATAGTTCACCCAAAAATGAAAATTTGATGTTTATCTGCTTACCCCCAGAGCATCCAAGATGTAGATTACTTTTTTTCTTCAGTCGAACGCAAATTATGATTTTTAACTGCAACCGCTGCCGTCTGTCAGTCAAATAATAGCAGTGATTGGGAACTTGAACAATAAGAGTCGAAAACTTCCATAGACAAATCCAAATTAAACCCTGCGGCTCGTGACGGCACATTGATGTCCTAAGAGACGAAACGATCGGTTTGTGTGAGAAACCGAACAGTATTTATCATTTTTTACCTCTAATACACCACTATGTCCAACTTCGTTCAGCTTCCGGTTAGTGAGGTCTGATCGCGCTCTGACAACGGAAGTGATGTCTCGCGCTCATTGAAGTATATGGGCAAGACATCACTTCCGTCACCAGAACGCGTTTTTTGACCTCACTAACAGGAAGCTGAACGAAGTTGGACATAGTGGTGTATTAAAGATAAAAAATTATATAGATACTGTTCGGTTTCTCGCACAAACCGATTGTTTCGTGTCTTAGGACATCAATGTGTCGTCGCGAGCCGCAGGTTTTAATTTTGATTTGTCTAAGCAAGTTTTATTTACTGTTATAGTTGAAGTTCCCATCCACTGCTATTATTTGACTGACATACGGCAGCGGTTGCAGTTAAAAATTATAATTTGCGTTCGACTGAAGAAAAAGTCACCTACATCTTGGATGCACTGGGGGTAAGCAGATAAACATCACATTTTCATTTTTGGGTGAACTATCCCTTTAATTTAATGATCTCTTTGATGTGGATTATCAGTTTGAATCTAACCACAATCATCTGCAGGTGCGTCTGGGTTTGTGAGTAACATGCGTTCGTTCCTGTGGATTCGAGTGCAGCAGTACACTAACCGTGTGGTCCAGGTGCGTCTCTTCGCTCACCTGCACTCTCTGTCTCTGCGCTGGCACCTGGGCCGCCGCACCGGAGACGTCCTGAGAAGCATCGACAGGGGAACCTCCTCCATCAACAGTCTGCTGAGGTGACAGCTAAAAAATAATTTGAAATTTGACATGACACATGCAAGTATTGATACATAAACAAGGTCAACTAGGACTGTTTAGGTCTTGGATGCATACACACCTTAAGTATAGATCCCAGTCTCTATTGTCTTGAAATATTTTTTTATTTTATTTGTCTTATTCCAACAGCTATATCGTGTTCAGCATCTTGCCCACCATCGCTGACATTGTCATCGCCATTATCTATTTTATATCCAATTTCAATGCCTGGTTTGGCCTCATAGTCTTCGTTTGCATGGCCCTCTACCTAAGTGAGTATCTAACAATGTGTGTGTTTTCATATATACACGTCTAGAAATGACCACTGACACACATACACTGCCCGGCCAAAAAATCTCGCTGTTTGGATTTTAATAGACTACTTTAGAGTCTATAAATGGATCATTATTGCAGTGATTATTATGTTTCTAGCATGTTCTATGTATTTTGTGAAACAGAAAGCAGTGTCCATACATTCATGCTATATTAGATGAAGGAAATATGTATGTATTGGCAACTAATGTTGCATTGGAAACTAAATGAAAAGTTGAAGTACTAAAATTACTAAAATTGAATAAAAATTAAGAATTAAAGCTAAATTGAAATATTAAAAAATAATAATAAAAATGACAAAAGCTCATAACAAAATTACTAAAACATTAAAATTAAATGACTAAATAAAAGAGAATTCAAAATATATATAAATACTTTAGTAGTATATAAATAATATTAAAATAACACTGTCAAAGAACCTCGTTTTACGGCTTAATTCTGCAATTGGTGCACATTTAAACAGTTATGTTAAAATTACAGTTGATTACTTCTCGCTTATTCATCACACTGGAAATGGAAGGTCAAGTAGTCTAGTGCATTTGCATTGTGGTATACAGTGTGCTGCACAATTTAGCAAATTTGTCAAGGTGCAAATAGAAAATTTATATATGTATGTATGTAGTTTGGCTTTCTGAATATACCTTAAAATCTGCAGGATTATTGCATTGATTCTCCTCGTCTCAGGAGTCACTGAAGACTGAAGAATAGAAATATACCAGATCCGCATTTGATTGACTGCTCTGTTATCTGTGTCTCTTTCAGCTCTCACCATCGTTATCACTGAATGGAGAACCAAATACAGACGAGATATGAACACACAAGATAACAATGCCAAATCAAAAGCTGTGGACTCTTTATTGAACTTTGAGACGGTATGGATTTGTTTTGTCCCCCCTTTGTTTGGCTAAGATGTCAGAGTGTGTGTTATAAAAAGTAAAATAAAATAAAAAAAAAAGGAGAAAATTGCATATGTGTTATTGTCAACAGGTGAAATATTACAATGCAGAGAGTTATGAAGCAAATCGCTTTGAGGATGCCATCCTGAAATATCAGGTAGTATTTATTTATATATATTTTTTTAAGGATGTTTTCAGACTGCTCTCCAGGCCAGATTTGTTATAACGTGTATTTTATAGTTTATTGGTTAATGGCATAAATCATAAATACAATTTTTATAATTATATTCTGTTTTGCTCAGGTATCAGAATGGAAGACCAACGCGTCACTGGCGTTTTTAAATCAAACGCAGAACCTCATCATCGGTTTGGGTCTGCTGACTGGATCTCTGCTCTGTGCGTACTTCGTGACAGAGGGGAAGTTCCAGGTACGAACAGTCGGGAACACCTCAGAAATCAGACCACTGCCATCTTATGAAGCCATCACATCATCTGTGGTTGAGAAACAAATAAAAAAGGAACAAATTAATTATTCAGCAAGCATGCATTAAATTGATGCAAAAGTCACAGTAAAGACATTTACAATGTTAAAAAACATTATAAAATTTCAAACAAATTATGATCTTTTGAACTTTCTATTTAATCAGTGAAGCCTGAAAAAAAGTGTGACGGTTATAAAAATATTTAAAAAATATTGATTCTTGTGCAGCAAATCAGCTTATCAGAATGATTTCTGAAGGATCATGTGACACTAAAGACTGGAGTTGTTTCTATTTTATTGGATTGTTGTGGGTTTAATGGATTGAGGAAAAAAAAATATTCATCTGGCACTAGCAATAAAAGGTGTAACTAAGTGCAGAATTCATTATATAAACTTTATTATTTTAATGTATTTTAATTAGTGCTGTCTAACAGGTAGGAGATATACAGAAATTGAATAAAGTTATCAAACACTTCACAGTCTTAAAGGGATAGTTCACCCAAAAATGAAAATGTGATGTTTATCTGCTTACCCCCAGTGCATCCAAGATGTAGGTGACTTTTTTTCTTCAGTCGAAAGCAAATTATGATTTTTAACTGCAACCGCTGCCGTCTGTCAGTCAAATAACAGCAGTAGATGGGAACTTCAACTATAACAGTAAATAAAACTTGCTTAGACAAATCAAAATTAAAACCTGCGGCTCGTGACGACACATTAATGTCCTAAGAGACGAAACGATCGGTTTGTGCAAGAAACCGAACATTATCTATATAATTTTTACCTCTAATACACCACTATGTCCAACTTCGTTCAGATTCCTGTTAGTGAGGTCAAAAAACGTGTTGTGATGACGGAAGTGATGTCTCACCCATATACTTCAATGAGCGCGAGACATCACTTCCGTTGTCAGAGCGCGATCAGACCTCACTAGACCTCACTGAACGAAGTTGGACATAGTGGTGTATTAGAGGTAAAAAAATTATATAAATACTGTTCGGTTTCTCGCACAAACCGATCGTTTCGTCTCTTAGGACATTAATGTGTCGTCACGAGCCGCAGGGTTTAATTTGGATTTGTCTATGGAAGTTTTTTCGACTCTTATTGTTCAAGTTCCCAATCACTGCTATTATTTGACTGACAGACGGCAGCGGTTGCAGTTAAAAATCATAATTTGCATTCGACTGAAGAAAAAAAGTCATCTACATCTTGGATGCTCTGGGGGTAAGCAGATAAACATCAAATTTTCATTTTTGGGTGAACTATCCCTTTAACTGCATAAATTATACATTTAATATAGATTAATCCTTATTAAAGCTCCAATTGTCTGTTACCTTTGTTCTTTGAGCATTAATGACAGACATCATCACAGCAACTGGTTTATTAGGCTGCTGTCACTTTAAGAGCTGCTGCTGCCGAACATGATTCAGATCTCATTTTTCTCACAACTCTTTAAGTTAATTTAAGATGTTATTTAACTCATTTAAGACTCAACAAAACGGGAATTTTGGCATCATTCTGTGTGTTTATGGTTTTAAGCGCAAAAGATAACTCTATTTTGGCTCGCGTCTTTCTGTGCACACGAGTCGTGTGTGTGTGTCACATGACATGACATTCACAGACAGTGCGTTCTCATTTGTCTTTTGGAGCTTGAATGGTTTAAAAGCATTTTAAAGTGTGAATAGGAGCATGATCAAATAATGTAACGCTAGCCAAATTATGATGGAAAAAAAACTGATGCTGCTTTAATTGCGTTAAATATTTTTAACAAATTAAACTGAAAAAATGAATTGCATGCATTAATGCGCATTTTTTTTTTTTTTTTTTTTTCTCCATGTGACATGAACTGCTTGTAACTCATCATGGTCTTCCAGGTCGGAGATTATGTGCTGTTTGGAACATACATCATCCAGCTCTACACTCCTCTCAACTGGTTTGGAACATACTACAGGTATGGCGCTTTTTTTTTTGTTTAATCTTGGTTAATAGTTTAATAGTTTATCGTCAGTGTATAGATCACTATTTAAATGCGTTTGAAGGTGAAAATGAGCGTGTATCTTTCCTTGAACAGAATGATCCAGAACTCCTTCATCGATATGGAAAGCATGTTCAAGCTCTTCACTGAGGATGAGGAAGTGAGTGGAGGGTTTTCTTTGAAATTCATTTCAGAGAAGCTTTTAAATAATTCCTGACATGGCAATTTGGTTTATTGCTTAGGTGAAGGATGATGTCAATGCAGGAAACCTCAACTTCAGGCAGGGAAAAGTAGAATTTGAGAATGTCTTCTTCAGCTACACGCAAGGGTAAGAAGCTTCAGTTAGATGTATTTCTATTATTCTTCATTATAGAGGAACTGATTTTATAAATGAGCAGTAATCACTTAATAATTTTATTTTATATGATATGGATGTTTTTGCAGCAAAGAAATTCTAAAAGACGTCTCTTTTTCTGTACTTCCCGGACAGACGGTCGCACTTGTAAGTCTTTTCAGTTTTATGCTATTCGATTCTGCACTAAACTGACTTTGAGTTTATATAAATTTGACTCTTTGGATTTCTTTCAGGTTGGACAGTCTGGATCAGGAAAGAGCACCATCATCCGTCTGCTTTTCCGTTTTTATGATGTTCAGGGCGGGTGTATAAAAATAGATGGTCAAGACATCTCAAAGGTGAGCAAAGGTTTTCCAGCCACTCAGCATTTTCACTGGCCACAATTTTGACATCCATACCATGGGAAAAAACTGCCATATAGATTTTTTTAATATTTTCTCATAATTTGGCAGCAGGTATATTAGGCTGCTGTCACTTAAAGAGCTGATGCACTGATCCATTATACGGTTACACATGCGTTATCTTTCTCAACTGTTTACGTTCACTTAAAACATAACTGACTGTGTTTTTGAGAATACTCACCTATTTTAACATTATATTGTGTGTATTTAACTGTTTAAGTGCAACAAGCAGCGAAAAAGAACTCAATTTAGTACTGAGATGCGGATTTATTTGCCGCACTTTGGGTGTGAGAACAAAATTTGTAGGAATGAGTCAGATTATGTGCAACGCGCAATCCCACGCCAAAATTCAAGCCTTGTAACACTAACAATATTCAACCGGAGCAAATGAAACAAGTGAGTGAGAGGAGGAGGGTTTGTGTGTCAACTCAATGTCAGAGAGATGAGAGCGAGAAAGAGCAGCTGGTATTGTGTATCTATTCTGCGGAAAATGAATATTGGAAGCGCTTCAGATATTTGAGTATTGATATGTATCGAAAATTCTATATTTTTGACAACACTACATTGCACTTAGTTTATTATTGCAGATGCCTTTTTAAAAGACTAAAATTGAAAATAAAATATATATATATATATATATATATATATATATATATATATATATATATATATATATATATATATATATATATATATATTATATAAAATTAAATCTGTGTTACTGGTTGGCGTGTGTTAATGTCAAGCCCTGCTTGTAACATATAAAAGTGCACCCAAACCTTTCCCTACATGAACATGTGGAGGAATATTTTGTCCTTTTGTATTTTATGTTTGAAGCTCTTATTAATTCATACGTCTGGATGTGTCTCAGGTGAAGCAGACCTCTCTGCGCGCTCACATTGGTGTCGTCCCTCAGGACACCGTCCTGTTTAATGACAATATTCGGAACAACATCCGTTACGGTCGAGTTGCTGCTTCTGACCAGGAGGTGGAGGAGGCTGCGATTGCTGCTGACATCCATGACAAAATCATAACTTTCCCAGACGGTGAGAACCATTTTGCAATTGAAAAACTATAAACTGTAAGCATTGAATATAAACAGGGTGTCTGAAATACAGACCTTTATAAAATGAGCTCAGATTATTTTAGATCATTTGGCTCATTTTGAGTCTAGATAATGTTTGAGTTCATGATTGATATTCATGATTGAATTATATTTGTAGGCTATGACACTCAGGTGGGTGAGAGGGGGCTGAAGTTGAGTGGAGGAGAGAAGCAGAGAGTCGCCATCGCTCGCACCATCCTCAAAGCTCCACAAATCATCCTCCTTGATGAGGTACATCATCATCATCACCAGTGCATTATGTAATCAAGTACTTTTTTCTTCATGGACTAATTTACTCATCCTCTACCCATAGGCCACATCTGCTCTAGACACACAAACTGAGCGAAATATTCAGGCATCGCTGGCTAAAGTCTGCGCCAACAGAACCTCCATTGTGGTGGCACACAGGTAAACACATGATTAAATGAATTAAGAGTTTTTACTCAAATCAACTCCCATAGATTATTAAGCATAAGCCATAAAACAAGATATTAAAGTCTTTTATACATTATAGGATTTCTTATGGTATAATGTATCATATATCGTATATCAATATCATATATTGTAGGTTGTCGACTGTCATTGGAGCCAACGTGATTCTTGTACTTCGTGATGGGCAGATTGTGGAGAGAGGAAGGTGAGTTCATTTACTAGTACTCTGAACGCAAAGTCTGACTCAGTATAGGTTAATACATGAACTATGCAGGTTAAAGTCCAGTATTATTGTTTGTCGTAGGCACGAGGAGCTGTTGGCGAAGGGAGGGCTGTACTCTGACATGTGGCAGAAACAGCAGCAGGTTCAGGATTCAGACTCGGCCTCTGACAGCGAGACTAAAGACAGGAAATCAGAGAAACTACAGCCACAAACATCCACTACAGGACACAAAGGACACTAGATACATGTTTGGACATAAAACCTGGTTTTGTGTGCATTTTAAGCTCGTCCGATGCTATTATGGCATATTAGAATGATTATTTAATTTAATGTTTTTGGCAGTTCTTAAAAAAGGATTATTGCCTTAAAGAGATATAATATATATATATATATATATAATTATATTTCTTTGCATTCACTTGTTTCCACCACTGAATAAAAAATAAAAAACAGTAATTGCGACTTTTTAATCTCACAATACTGTCTTTTTTTTTTTCTCTCAATTGCAAGAAAACTCACAATTGCGAGTTCTAAAGTCAGAATTGTGAGATAAAAACTCACAATTGTGAGTTATAAAGTTGAAATTCTGAGGAAAAAAGTCAGTGTTTTTTTATAAAGTTTGTCCTTTTATAACCATAGACTGTAGTGTCCGTGACATCACCCATAGGTTTTGAAGAGCATTTTTGAAGCCCAAAGTGGGCGGAGCCGGCCGTCGCCATCTTGGCAGCGCATCACTCCCAGAAAACTGAAAATGGGCAAAGAGGCGGGACGTGGGTGGAGCTGAGATGCCTGGTTTCTGAAACGAAGCCTTCCTAGCTCGACGTGATCAAGTTAGCTCAGGCTAAGGAGCTATCTATCCATCTTAGATACTATCTAAAATATTAATAAAGATAACAAATTATTTGACAGTTTTAAGGGTTTAGTACTTTAAGGATCAATCTACGGTGTCTGTTACGATATAGATGCTCCAGCAACAGTAATATTGTAATTTGTGTCGCAAAATCAAAACGGTATTTCATACCTTTGTAATGAAATAGCGATTGCGAGATGAATCCAATCCGTGATCCCATGATAAGCGTCCACTGAAAAACAAACAACAGCACTTTTTGTCCACAAAAGCGTTAAATACATGGAATATTGCCCATTGTTTGTGTCATATTTCTCCACAACGATCTGCTCTCTGTCATTATTCTTTAAGAAATTTTGCAGTCTGAGCACTGTTTATGTTGCAAAACTGAACTAGAACCTCACAAACCTACTAGGCCGCATCCAAAGTAAATTTTGGTTTTAAAAAAAAAAAAAAAAAAAAAAAATCAAAATAGTGCAGCAGTTTTAGTTATAATATCCAAGCAGTGTTGTCGGATTTTGTGGTGTCTTGAGAGGCATTTTCTCTAGCAATTATCATCGTGGTAAATCTGATGGACAAAACTTTTAGCCAATGCCAAAACCACTTTTTGTACCAGGCTGTAAACTGCTGTAAAGTTGGGCATTTTAACATGGGGGAGATACAGATTTGACTCCCTTTTGGAGTCTCTCTAGCGACCAGTCGATGAATTGCAGATTAAGTCACTTCCGTGTTGGTTTCAAGAGAGACCGCGGGAGGTTGGCGCTTGTTTATAACTTGCAATTGCGAAAAATTCTCAGAGAAAAAAGTCAGAATTGTGAGATATAACTTGCAATTATATCCCACAGTTCTAACTATATAACTCACAATTGCACTTTCTCACACAAAAAAGTCAAAATTGTAAGAAAAAAAGTTATATTATTTATTCATTTTATTTTATTTTTATTACGTGGTGGAAACAAGCTTCCATGCTTTCCACTCATTACCTTTGAAGTGCATTTATAATGCTAAATACTATCACCATCAATGAGAGAAGACTGACAGTTATTGTACATTGTATAAATCCCTCCACATCTATAACTTTAGGCAATACATTGCAGAGATGTTATTATGATGAATGTACTTTGTTATTTAAGTGAATTTCTGTGGTTGCATTGATTATATGATGCTTCCGATTTGCTGTTCTTTATAATAGGAAAACTGCTCGTAATTGTAAATATGATCGTATACTTTGTTTGAGGCTTTATTTAATTTTAAAAGGGATAGTTATATTTCTGGTGCCATTGTAAATCAGTACATACTAATAATGCTGATATTTGAATTTCTGTATGGACTAAGATTAAATCTGAATTTAGGAATATGCTGTAAGCAGAAGGGAAGAAACTATATCGTCAATCAATTTTAATGTTAATTTCTGACGTGCATATTCATCTGACTTTTTTACGTTCTTTATGATCATTTGTGCACCTAAAGATCATATTTTCTTATGCTGTGTGTGTGTGTGTGTGTGTGTGGAGTGGTACTTGTTGCTTAGATGCAATATATTGCTGTACTGTACAACTTCAGTTCATCAAAGGGACAAAGGAGATCACTCACTTCATAGCACTGACACTAAACTCAGGGGACAAGGTTGAAATGAGCCATTGGGATGGTTTTTTTTTTTTTTTTTTTTTTTTTTTAGTCATTAAAAAAGAAAAACAGGAAAAAACAAATCTACTACATTTTATTTTTTTTTAAAGGAGATACAGACTGACAGAATTTTCCTTAGATAAAGTAATTCAGTTGTGACCGAATGGCTAAAGTCTGTGAAAAATGTGTATTTTATTGTACAATAAAGCTAGAGACATGCATATGTTTATATTAATGTTTATTTTGCTTATTGATCATACATTATTCTGTGCATAAAATATTGTCTGTACTGTACATTAAAATCACATTCATATAATCCCTTCATATTTTATTTACAAATTAAAATATCTACAATTATTAATTATTCAAAAAGTATGTGAACCACTTGGAGAACCTGTGAAAAAAAATTAACAAAATAAGAGAGATAATACAAAATGCATGTTTTTTTTGTTTAGTACTGTCTTGAGTAAGATATTTTACATAAAAGATGTTTACATATAATCCACAAGACAAAAAAATAGCTGAATTTATTCCCAGTTTGGGAACCCTTGATTCTCAATACTGTGTGGTTACCTGATGATCTACAACTGTTTTTTTTTTGTTTGTTTTGTTTTGTGATGGTTGTTCATGAGTCTCTTGTTTGTCCTGAGCAGTTAAACTGAGCTCTGTTCAAAAAACAAAAAATATAAATGTTTGGTTCATTATTGTTATATTGGTAATGTGATTATTATTGATCTCAAGTGCTGATCATTGGGCGTTTTGGAATTAGTTTGTATACACAATTAATGAAAATGTGTAATAAAAAAAAATATTTATTAAGATCAAAAAGAGCACCTACTGAAATATAGCCACACCACTTATAAATATCACCGGTGAATATGATTCGCTGAAAACTATGGCTCATGAATATTAAATACCTTAAATGATTGGACGCTTGACTAAGTGACGCGAGTATGAATACATTTACGAAGCTTTCGCCATAATAGGACCGATAAACTGTCATACTGATCTTAGAAAAGTATAACTTAGAAAAGTAACATACACAAATGCCTATTTCCTCTAGTGGGCGCTTTACGGCCAAAAATACGAAATACTGGGTGTTTTTGTGTGCACATGAAGATATTTGCATTCTGAATAAAAATATTTTGAATCTTTTGTGGATTAGTTACGCATGAAATTCGCTTTCGCAATCTGAAATAAAATTATTTTAAAAACGAGTAATCATGAACGACTGTGATTGGTCCATTAACAACAGCGGTGAGAAAAGTAACACGTTCCACGTTATTCCACGATATTTCGTATTTATTTATTTTATTATTATTCGTTATATACATAATATTTTGCTTTAATATCTTTACATTTGGTTCTTCAGAATTTTACCAGTCACATGTTGTAATTTTTTATAATTGTCTGACTTTTGTAGTTTATATATATATATATATATATATATATATATATATATATATATATATATATATATATATATATATATATATATATTTGTCTGATTTGAATACAAAATAGCTTTTTAATACAAATTCACACGCTGTACCTGACAAACCAGAAACCATAAATATATTTGACCCAACTTCGGTCCACTAACTCCCACCCCCGTCCGAACTCTGACTCACACTAACTGCTGTTTACGCTCTTATTCTATATCTACGCAACGAACTGAGCGCATTGACTTGCGTAACTGTGATTCTGAATTCGACGCTACGCATCTGTCACGCCAGAGACAGGGCGCCTTCACGACGCCTTTCTTCGGCCTTTCTGTGTTTTCAGTCCTTTTAAATGAACGTTGGAGGCCCAAAATGGATTTTGGAGATTTGTTTGACGAGCGAACTTTCACCTTTTCTGACTTTCAAGAGTTTACGGTCAGTATCTCGGGTGTTTTTGTTCTGTTTTGTTTGGCGGGTGACCGAGAAACTCACGCGAAACTGTCTCATGCGAGAACTTTAATGTGTTTAATGTCTTCCTTCAGTATAAAGCCCAGAATATTAGACTGGAAGAACATGATTACTCTCAAATACAGCAAATGTCTCCTTTATTTCAGTATGTAAGACAGTAACTATTTGCTGTGTGTTAATATAGTTCGAGGCTTCATTATAGGCCCAGTGTTTAGGTGTGAAGAAACGCGCATAACAGTAATGTTATGTTATTGATGTAATGATGTTAAGTAGTCATACCTCATTTAAGATAAAAACTAAGACATTTAAACATGTTTTGTATTCTTTAATCATGATCAGTTCCTGCCTAAACACGAGCATTGGTCAGAGAGAGTGAGGAAACGGCTGTATTATGGTCTTGACTCTGACAGCCCGTTGGATGCTTTATCTTGTCCCATGACAGGTGAGTCAACTAGTAAAACTAGTGCAAACTGTCGTTGTAATGTCATTTAAGTTGTCTTTTTCATCTAACTGCTTGTTTTGTCTCCTGTGTTTACATGGAAAATTTCATGAAACATTTTGAAGTTACGTAATATTTTAATCTAATAATTTAAAGGATTAGTTCACTTTCAAATAAAATTTCCTGATAATGTACTCACCCCCATGTCATCCAAGATGTTCATGTCCTTCTTTCTTCAGTAAAAAAAAAAAAAAAAGGTTTTTGAGGAAAATATTCCAGGATTTTTCTCCATATAGCGGACTTCAATGGACCCCAAACGGTTGAAGGTCAAAATAACAGTTTACAGCGATCCCAGATGATGGTTATCTAGAGAAACCATCACTCATTTTCTTAAAAAAAAATGTAAAATATTATACGTTTTAACTATAAATGCTCATCTTGAACTAGCTCTCCTCTTCTTCTATTAGAATTCCAGCAGTGTAGACACTGCTAAGTGTATTACTGCCCTCTTCAGGTCAAAGTTTGAATGAAACTGTCAAATACATATACAATATGCTAGTGCAAGTATATAACAATTAGTTCAAACTTTAACCTGTGGAGGACATTAATGCACTTAGCAGCTTGCACTGCAAATAAGGAAGAGAGCTAGTTCAAGATATATATTTGTGTATTTATTTTTTTTGGAAAATGAGCGGTGGTTTCTCTAGATAAGACTCTTATTCCTCGTCTGGGATCGTGTAGAACGCTTTGAAGCTGCACTGAAACTGTAATTTTGACCTTCAACCGTTTGGGCTCCATTGAAGTCCACTATAAGGAGAATAATCCTAGAGTGTTTTCATCAAAAACCTTAATTTCTTTTCGACTGAAGAAAGAAAGACATGAACATCTTGGATGACATGGGGGTGAGTAAATTATCAGGAAATTTTAATTTGGAAGTGAACTAATCCTTTAAATAATTTTATTTTTACAATTATTTATTATGTGCATGCTGCTGTTTAACTAACTATGAGATAATTATTATTTGAATAATTAAGAAGAATATTTTTATTATGACTTTAATTATTTATATTTATACTTATATTTACAATTCTAAGAATTTAATTTTACATCTAAAATTAAATATACATTTTACTTATATTAGTGTTTGGTCTTTGCATGAAACTCAAGCAAAGTTTGTATATGCATTTCAACATTTTCCCATGTTTGGGTAGATACTTTTCACCATGCATAATATACATATGACGGTTTATGCTGTACAGCGCTGTATATTCATCACTCATAATTGTTTCCTCTAGATATTGCTGTGGAACTGCTTCAGAAATCTGCCCCAAGTCCCATAAGGAAACTCCACAAGAAATATGCTGCACATGTGGCCAGGTAGGATTGCTGTATTATATCTTTGACTTCAAAACATCAAATCTCATTATTAAGGAAGAGGATTAGGGTCAAAATTAGGGCTGGGTGATATATTGCATGCGATTCTCACGCGCATTTCGTCAGTAAAGCCGGTTCCCTGATTACCTCTAAATCGCCATCACCTGCTTTCAAATGGAGCGGCATTTAATAGACAAAGCCGTATATCGCCCAGCCCTAGTCAAAATAAAATTATCTTGAGATTAAAGTCATTATAATGCGAGATCAAACTTAGAGTTGAATAAGTGATCCAACTCTGTCATGTCCTCTATCAGTATGCAATGAACTCTGTTCGATTGTGTTTATTCTTGATTTTATTTAGACTTTTTTTTTCTCTTCAAATTTAATGAGTTTTTTCTTGAAACACAGCGACTTTATTCTCAATGTATTTCTCAACATTGTATTTCGACTTTTTTTCTTGAAATTAATTTTTTTTTTTCAAAACACAGTGACTTTATTCTCAAATCTTAATGAGTTTATTCTCGACAATTTATTTAGACTTTATTCTGGAAATTTAACAACATTTTAACATTTTATTTGGACTTTATTCACAAAATTTAATGATTTTTTATTTTTTTTTTCTCAAAACACGACGATTTTATTCTCGACAATTTATTTTGACTTTATTGTTTTTTTTTCTTGAAACAATGATTTAATTCTCAAAATTTAATGAGTTGATTCTCGACATTTCATTTGGACTTTTTTCACGAAATTTAACATGTTTGTCTCGAAACATGACTACTTTATTCTCGATTTAATGAGTTTATTCTCGACAATTTATTTCGACTTTATTCCGGAAATTTAACATGTTTGTCTCGAAACATGACTACTTTATTCTCGATTTAATGAGTTTATTCTCGACAATTTATTTCAATATTTTTCTCTCAACTTTTTTTTTCCTTCCTTTTTTTCCTCAAAACACGACGACTTTATTCTCGACAATTTATTTTGACTTTATTCCGGAAATTTAACAAGTGTGTTCTTGAAACACGATTTCATTCTCAAAATGTATTACATTTTATTAGTTTATTTTTCAACATTTTATTTCAACTTTTTTTCTTAAATTTTAACACATTTTTTCTCAAAACATGACTTTATTCTAGAAATTTAATGATTTATTCTCAACATTGTATTTCAACTTTTTTTTCTCAAAAAGCTGTGAGTTTAATCTCAAGAGTTTTTTTTCTTGTCTTTGTTTTTTAATTAATGCTTGGCCCTAATCCTCTTCCGTGCATTATAATACCTACTATATATTCACTGGATCAATATCAAACCCTGTTTTGTGTTACAGGGAAGCATGTATATCTCCTTGCGCTATGATGTTGGCCTTGATATACATTGAAAGACTGCGACACAGAAACCCCGAATACCTGCAACAGATCTCATCCTCAGACCTCTTTTTGATATCCATGGTACGCACATCCAAGCATTTTTATTAGCCTTATTTTTTCTGGTTTACTATTCTGGCCAACTTCACTGATTTCTCCTGTCATCTCCAGATGGTTGCCAGCAAATACTTGTATGATGAAGGAGAAGAGGAGGAGGTTTTCAACGATGAATGGGGTACTGCGGCCAAACTGGATGTTCAGACTGTCAACACTTTGGAGATGAACTTCCTCAATGCGATCGTAAGCGTGACCTTCCAAAGAACTAAAACAATTTAATGTAGTTTGACTGGTTTTGTCCTTTTATGCACAGTTTGAATTATTAAGGCTAATACTAGACTAAGTTTCATTGCCAGGTTGTGATTTTTCTATCGAAATTGATTTGAAACAAGATCTTTCACATTTACAGGACTGGAATCTCTTCACCGAGCCCAGTGACTTCTTTAAGGTCCTAAGTCAGGTGGAAACCGGGTAGGTTGGTTAACATGCATTTACTGTGCATTCATTTTTTTTTTTTTTTTTATTAACTTTACAGTCTTATCTGTTTATCAGAGTGATTTGGATTAGCAGTTCATTTCAAGTTGTGAGTCATGTGCACATTTTGTTGTGACAATTATGACTTCCACTGTAAAAAGATCAGTATTTTAATGTGCTTCGTCCTTGCAGCATTGCAGAGCGGCAAGGTATGAAGCGAGGCTGGTTTACCTACACGGACCTCTGCGTCCTGTTGGAGCAAACCCATTGGAGGGAAGCCCTGTCAGCTATCTACCAGCACTTTACCAAGGTGAACAATCACAGCTAAACCTTATGAGCTCTAGTGTTAAACACTAGTGTCAAAAGTATCGACTTCAGTGACAAGTTGACTATTGTGTTCACGTGCTCAACAGAAATGTCTGTGATTGGCTACAATTATCAACGCTTCAAAAACAGGTTATAAATAGACATCTTTGATGCTCTATACTGAGGTGCTTGCACAGGTACCCATGGGAGCATTTAAAAGGATCCGCTGATAAACACATGCTTTCAAGCACTCTGTGTGTATCTGTATAAGTGCAAAGATGTCTATTTATAACATGTTTTTGAAGCATTGATCATTGTAGCCAATCAGAGGCGTGTAGAAATCCACTCAACAGCGCTCAAAATGGTTGTGCGAAATGCTGGTATTGTCACGTTTTCAAAATTTCAGTACCGAAGTTGGTACTTTTGACAACACTAATAAATCCATCAAAAAATAAAAGTAGCTCATTTGAAATGTGCACTGTATTTCAAGTCATATAAAGCCTTCTGCTATTTGCTGAAAATCTACCCCATTTTAGCAATCAATTCAATTCAAATATGGCACATCAAGACACCTGTTTTGACATCTGTGATATTTCACATGGTATCAAGGGTCAAGAGAGAGGATTTGGAGCAAATACTGGCTTAAATTTTGGTCTGTTCCTGACACTAAAGCTATTGTATGGCTTAAGAACAATATTTATGATCGTCTTTAATTAGGGCTGCACAATTTTAGGGAAAAATATTCTAATTATGGATTTTCTTATAAAAATTGTGCTTTCTTTTTAAATTTCGGATTTACTGTGCTTGTTTGTAGGATGGCACAATTTGTGACTATAAAACAATATGTGACCCGTGCTGGCAAAATGAGCCTGAATGCGCACAGGTTAATTTCGAGCTACAGGCAAAACAAGTGAAAAATGTAAATTTTGGTTGAATTTGAGGTTTTCACAAAAATGAGTTAATTAAGCCCTCGTCTAGCAATCCCAATGCTCCAAGTATCAATTAAACATCTAAAAGTATCTTTATTTGAATGTTTTCTGAGAGGAGTACATTTCCTTTGACCATGAAAAATGCTGTTTGTCACTGTTTGCTTCTGGATGACTGGCGCTTCCCTCAGCACAAGTTTGGTATCGTCGTAAAGTGCAGCATTCCAACTTTGTGAATATTCATAGAGAATTCTCAATGGCATGAGTCTGAAGCAATGAAATATGATTTAAAACTCATGCTAATGTAAACAAAATGATTTTACTCATGCTGACTGACAGAAATATACACAGAATTACAGTATTTGCAATAATCTGTCTTGGCGAGTATTCACGCAAACATTATCTTTTATGAACGTTTGGTTATCTGTTGGGGAAAAACCTCTGATGTGTAACATTATATTAGATCTGTGCGGTACAGTAGGTCTTAATATAGAAAGGCTGTCTGTTTCAATAATGTTAATCAAACAATTGTGGAATCATGGGAAAAAGTAGAATATATATATATTTTTTCCTATGCATATGCATGGTTCGTGCCAAATTTGGTGGTATTAGCAGGAATTATAAGGTATGGTTGCTAGATGATTTAGTTTTGAAACCTTCAGAAAACTTTAACTTGATTTTTCTCAAAATTGACCGAAGGTTTTTTAATAGAGAACATGAGAATAACAACTAATTTTTGAAAATTTGCTCATTGCGACTCATTTTGCCAGCACAGGTCACACTATATATATATATATATATATATATATATATATATATATATATATATATCACAATTTTTACTATTAAATTATTAAACAAAATAATAAATATTACTATTGTAATATTTCACTGTAAAACAAAACAAAAAAGATGTATTCAAGTAAAATAATATACTGAAAATTATAATTTTAAAATTACAATACTAATATTTATGGCTGTCATAATTTCTTCGATTTCAAATGTTAAATCATTGAGCTTTTATTTTGGTGGCAAGTCATTGGCAGCTCTTAAAGCTTCTCTTTTGTAGACAACAGCCGGTTTATAAATGTTTTTCATTGTTGTTATTTTGTTGCGCTAAAATTTGAGTGTCAACTTTATTATAATACAAGGTTGAAAACGACAACAAACAATAACTATTTTTTTCATTTATTACTTTTTTGTGATGGGGCCAGTGAAAATTGAATGATTGAATTCACTGAATCCGAATCAAACAGGGACATCTGTATCTATACCCAGCTCTAGACAACACCGTTATCAGGAGCTGCTCACGTGTAAATGAACATACTGAAAACTGCCTTTGCGATTTAAAGGTGCCCTAGATTCAAAAATTGAATTTATCTTGGCATAGTTGAATAACAAGAGTTCAGTACATGGAAATGACATACAGTGAGTCTCAAACTCCATTGTTTCTTCCTCCTTATATAAATCTCATTTGTTTAAACGACCTCAGAAGAACAGGCGAATCTCAACATAACACAGACTGTTACGTAACAGTTGGGGTGTACGCCCCAATATTTGCATATGCCAGCCCATGATGTTCCCAACATTATGAAAGGCATTAGACAAGGGCAGCCAGTTAACGTCTGGATCTGCACACAGCTGAATCATCAGACTAGGTAAGCAAGAACAACAGCGAAAAATGGCAGATGGAGCGATAATAACTGACATAATCCATGATATCATGATATTTTTACTGATATTTGTAAATTGTCTTTCTAAATGTTTCGTTAGCATGTTGCTAATGTACTGTTAAATGTGGTTAAAGTTACCATCGTTTATTACTGTATTCATGGAGACAAGAGCCATCGCTATTTTCATTTTGAAAAACTTGCAGTCTGTATAATTCATAAACACAACTTCATTCTTTATAAATCTCTCCAACAGTGTAGCATTAGCCGTTAGCCACGGAGCATAGCCTCAAACTCATTCAGAATAAAACTTTTAACATCCAAATAAATACTTTACTCACATGATTCGAAGCATGCATGACGAACATCTTGAAAAGATCCATTTGAGGGTTATATTATCTGTGTGAACTTTGTAAATGCGCTGTAATATAGTCAACAGCTCGTGTGGCAGGAAGCTCACGTCTTAAAGGGGCGGTGCCGAGTGTAAATCAGTGCATTGTTAATGGTGCCCCAAAATAGGCAGTTAAAAAAATTAATTAAAAAAAAATCTATGGGGTATTTTGAGCTGAAACTTCACAGACACATTCAGGGGACACCTTAGACTTATATTACAGCTTGTGAAAGCACGTTCTTGGGCACCTTTTAATAACCACACTAAGCTATACCACGATATTTGTTTAATTGTGCAGCCCTGTCTTTAATCAGTTGTTCTTTTCCTTCCCTCAGATCACCTGTATGTTGGGTCTCCTGTACTTGACAAGCGTAGCCGGCCTCATCGCTTCTTCCGCTGTCATCCACCAGCTCAGCCGTCTTCCCAACACCAGCCACACTTACTTGGACCCGATTACGCACACATCCCTTCAGACACCAGCGCTCCTCCCTGAGCTCTTGCTGGACATACCTCGGCCAACCTCAAACCTCCATTGCTGCGTCCTGACCAACGACAGCTTGAAGCCGCGGCCCACCGTTGTGCCCGAGCAGCCTACCTCTTCATCCTATCAGAACGTGGCACTCTGTCTCTGGGGCTCCATCCTCTCTACTCTTTCCTACTCAAACCCCTCGTTGGACATCCAGCCACAAGACTGTTTGGTATCCGAAGTGGTCTGTAACGGCCACACGGGCGGTTTCCCCCAATTCGCAATAGCTCGCAATGGCTCGGCGACTCTTTCCTCTCCGTGGTATTCCCGTCTCACTGCACATTGGCTTGGGTTAGGTCAGTTTAGCATAGGCCTGATGTTTCCAGACCCCCATGTTAGCTCTATGCCACCATTTCAAAGTCACCCATGTTGCCCAGAGACTACTTTGCCATATGGGAAATTGCCATCTCTTCTAATGCCCGGTTAGATGAGTCCTCTAGCAAAATAAACCAGCTAAGTTTACATGCGCAGTCAACTCCCTTGGTTTTCCTTGTTGTATATGAACCAGTGATATAGGTTGGATATAACTGGGTTGTGGTGGGATATCAGTATGTTGGAGAGAAGGTGGTTAGGATGTTTAAGTGCTTATTGACAGTTTGAATCTTGACGTGTGTGATGCAGTGCACGCTAATGCAGTATAAATGAACGTTTTTTTCCTTTTCCGGATGGGTTTGGCTGTTTTTAGGTGTTACATGAAACCTCCAAAGCATCCAAACAAAAATAATGTTACATAAGTTAACAAAAGGGTCTTCTCTTGTGCCGGAAGTGCGTGCTCTTGTTCTGAATAGTTCGTCTGGCTTTGCGCAAGATGCCGATGTGCTGATGAGGGCTGTATTGTTATGAAGTTCCTTCCTGTGAAAGCCTTTATTTTCAAGTTGGGTTTGAATTTAAGCCTGGTTTTGTTCACTTGGTTTCAGAGAGGACGGGTTGAAGAGAAGTGAAAAGGGATTACAGTTTAGTTTAAGATATACCTAATGTTCAGATAGTTGATGCCATACCTCGTCCACAAAGCACTGATCAAAGAATGCTTTATTTGACCGTTTTGTAACGATCCTCGATATTTTGGTATCCTGAAGTGATAACATATTGGAATTACTGAACGGGCTAATTCAATAGATTTATTTGGGTTCATTGCTTTGTTAATGAGTTTAATTTGACTTTATTTTATGTTCTTTAAATGTAATTAAGCAAACGATATATTAGGACTTGGGCATAAAAAAGCACCTGATTTAGTGAGCTTTTACATATCCACCATAGTTTCTTCATGACTTCTGTATTTTCATGAATTTTGTACATTTTGTATAGAAATTATAAAAGAACATATAGCTGCAACAAAAGTAATAAAAACACCTTAATCTCAAACATGTCTTTGTGTTTTATTATTATTATTTATATATATTTTTGTTGTATGCAGTAGAAAATGTTTTTAAGCATGGATTTGTAGATTGCATATTGCTTTAAACTATATACTATATATTGCTTTATAATAAATATATATATTGCATTTTTGCTGTAAACTATATACTATAGCTTTATATATATATATATATATATATATATATATATATATAAATGATTGCATATTGCAATTTTGCTTTAAACCATATACTATATATTGCTTTATAATATATATATATATTGCATTTTTGCTGTAAACTATATACTTTAGATTTATATATATATATATATATATATATATATATATATATATATATATAATGTGTGTGTGTGTGTAGATTGCATATTGCTTTAAACTATATTACTATATTGCTTTATAATATATATATATATAATTTGTGTGTCTATGTATATATGTAGGTATTTTTTATTTTAAGGAAATTGTTTAAATGATTTAATATGTTTAATGATTAAATATTTGGAGCAATATCAAAGACATTTCTTAGTTGGCTTTTGGCATGTGTGGCGTAAAGTTAATTTTGGACCCTTCATGATGGAATGGGTAGGCGCGCGCATATCGCACAGGCCACGCGCTATTTTTGGAATAACCTGTGCGCGCTCCTACATGCCAGCTCTCGTGTTGTCTGTCAGTGTTAAACCAGACACCTTTACACCACATTTAACAGGACTCGTACAGCAATATCCTAAAATAGGCAGTCTTCTTTTCACCCAGCGTCGCCGCTTTGCCTTTGTCTGTCTGTCCGTCGGTCCTGCTGCGTTTAGAGGCAGCGTCGCGTCCATAGGGTCGCGTTTTAAATGACCGACCTCAGTTGATCCTAATATAGCTCGGGTGAAGCGAGCATGCGCAGGACGCGGAGATGGGCACGGAGAAGCTCGGCAGTAGTGCACACGCACAAATGGACACTGGCACGCAGGTAAGAGACAGCAGGTAATAAACCATCTCTCGCTAGGGTAAATCAGCGTCGGGTGCATGCGTTAAAATAAAGGCGTGAGAGAATGGAGAATGCAACGTAAACATCATGTTTTTAGAAGTGGTAACATTGGTAATACCATATCATACATAATACCATAATACAGTGCTACTTTTTTTTTAAATTTACAATAGTAAAACCATGGTGGTTTGGAAGCCCAATGATACATGCATTTTAGTACTATGGTATATAGGCTATTAAAGTACCATAATTCAGTTACCTCCAATTACTCTTTGTAAAGGATAGCATAGCGATGTAGCATACCATTTTTTTGTAATGAAAACTACTGTTTTGATAAAATGATGCATTTGGTGCATTATTATCAGTGCACACAATTAAAATACTTGTTTTATGGCAGGACGTTTGCCATGAAGACTATAAAATGAACAGCACAGGTAGGTCAACACACACTTTTCATAAATGAGCATTTACGTACAGCACTTAAGGTTAAGGCATCTTCAAAATGAAAATGTGTTTGTTTGTGTCCCTCCAGACCCCGATCCGAATGCAGAAGCATATATGAACTTCATGAAGAAACACTGTTGTTATGATGCGATCCCCACCAGCTGCAAACTGGTCATTTTTGACACCACACTGCAGGTTAGGATGCAGTAACAGAAAATGTTATCATTTAACATGATTTAAAATGTGAAGGGGACCTAATGCCCCTATTAAGATGTAATATAAGTCTCTGGTGTCCCCAGAATGTGTCTGAGAAGTTTCAGCTCAAAATACCCCACAGATCATTTATCATAGCTTGTCAAATTTGCCCCTATTTGGGTGTTAAAGCTCCGCCCTCTTTCCAGAAGAGGGCGGAGCTTTAACAGCTCAACAACAACAAAGCTGGAGAATCTCACGCAGCCAAAATGAGGATTGTCAGTAACGGTGTTCAGCCTTACATTGTTCAAACCGGAGTCGACACTGATGGAGAGACTCAGGAAGAAGTTACAACTTTTAGAATGAAACTGGACGTTTCTGAATGGTTAGTGGATAAATTTATGTAGTTGCTGTGGAGTTGATTCAACTCATCCACTAGCATGTGCCATCATGTTAATCTTTTGTGCAAATCCAGCGTTGAATTGATCCTCATTTGATGTAAATGACGGCATGACAACAACATTCGACTACAACAACTCTTCCTCTTCTCTAAAGCAGCCCAACATGGACTCACCAGCTTTGTTGTGTTCTCGGGGGCGGGGTTTATGTAAATTTTGGAGTTAGTGATGTCACCAACCCAGGAAGAAGCTCGTTGTAGTCCCTACCAGCCGTTTGTTGTAGTCCTTAAAAAGCGATTTTTCATTGCGTTGAACTTTGAGTGTCGTAACTTCACAGATGTTGTTTATGATCAAACAGCAACATTACACACTAACTAAAGTTAAAAAGTGAAATCATAATCAACCACCCATTTAACATCAATTATTAATTTAGAAGAGGTGATGAACACACATCTGTTGTATCGACACAGGTGAAGAAGGCCTTCTTTGCTCTGGTTGCGAATGGCCTGAGAGCGGCCCCTCTCTGGGACAACAAACTGCAGAGATTTGTGGGTAAGTCTGACTCCACTGAGCATGTGCATATTATTTTTATCTAGCCTATATAAATTGTTCTCTTTGGTTAGTGTTTACTTCATCCCCTTGCCATTTCCTCAGGTATGCTGACAATCACAGATTTTATCAATATTCTTCATCGGTATTACAAGTCACCGATGGTGGGTTGCGATCTCTGCCTCTTCTCTAATGCCCACCTTGTGTTGTCCTTCACGGTTTGAATCATATTGATTTTTGCATTGATTGTCCACATAATGCTGCATGAAACAGATATTGTTTCTTTGCTAGTTGATAACAAAGTGCCTTGAAACAGTATTCGGCCCTAGTCTTTTTTATACAAATGCTTTCCTTAACCTGATATCTCGAGCTTTTGATTTGTAAATCAGTCGACTCTGTAACAGTTCAGCCTGTTAAAGAATCTTCTCATCAGCTTTGAGTAGATTTCCAGATGCGTTTTGTCTTCTCTTATTCAATATTTATAATTATAAAGAGAAGTAATATTTTTAAATGTTTCAGTTTTAGATAAAAAAAAAAATGTTTAAATGTGTTTTGTATTTTATACACTACCGTTCTAAAGTTTGGGGTCATTTTTTTTAAAGAAACTAATACTTTTATTCAGAAAGGATGCATGTAATTGATCAAAAGTGACAGTAAAGACATTTATAATGTGACAAACGATTGCTATTTTTAATAGATTTCATTTAAATTCTGTTATTTTGACCTTTGTTTCATCAAAGAAACCTGAAAAATGTATCACAGTTTCCACAAAAATATGAACAGCACAACTGTTTTTAACATTGATAATAATCAGAAATGTTTCTTGAGCATCAAATCATCATATTAGAATGATTTCTGAAGACTGGAGTAATGATGCTGAAAATTCAGCTTTGCAAAATTACATTTTTAGAAAACATTTATTTTAAATTGTAATAATATTTCACAATAGTACAGTTTTTTCTGTATATTTATTCAAATAAATACAGCCTTGTACCGACCCCAAACCTTTGATAAGTAGTTTATATTTGTAGATAGTCTATATATATTATATTTATATTACACTTTTTAATTATTATATATTTTATAGGTGCTTTCTTTGTCTTATAGGTTCAGATTTATGAATTGGAGGAGCACAAGATCGAGACATGGAGAGGTGATTCATTTCAAAGTAAATAATCTAAACAGATGATGTTGGGATGGCCATTACCAGTTTGATCAAATGAATTATGTCTTAAAGGCACAATGTGTATGATTTTTAGATTAAAATATCAATAAACCACTAGAGCAATGTTATATATTTTGTTAACTTGTGTATCAAATAATGTACATTTTCTGAACAAGAATACGACAACAAAAGCTCCTTTCATGTCAGTAAAGCTGTTAATAGAAAATGAAATTGTCTTTGGACAAATATAGATTTGGGCTAAGCCCCGAATGTTTTCGATGTCTGGCTCCACCCCTTTTTCTCATTAGCAATCGCTCCGGCGGCCTCGTTCAGCTCACAGCACTCGCCGTGCTCTGCTTCATACTACAGTAATGTTAATAATCTCATCCATGAACATGATTTCTGCCCGAATCCCGTCTCGATTCTTTTCCTCCGGCTGTAGATGTGAAGACAACATGATTCCGCAAAATCAAGGAGTCATCAAGCTATGCCCTTGTTTTGAATAAGCGACCTCTAGTGGTGAAAATTACATATTGTGCCTTTAATTGGTTTGACTTTCTAAAGCATTTACTATGTAAAATGTTTTGCTAAATAATAATAATAATAAAAAACAAGCTTTTTGCATGAACTGCCCACAGGTAGAAGAGGAAAAGAGTGAAATCAAACATTTTTAATATGCATTCTTTGCATTACTTCAAATGCTAGGATGACATATTTAGTATTGAAACATTATCAGGCTGGCTGTATCTCCACAGGGCTCAATATATCTCATGCAGCTGTCATTGACTGTCATTGTGTGATTATAGGGCAAATTTACTGCAGTGTTACCTGAGATGAACGACTTGCATTTGATTTTTTCCCAATGTTTTTCTGTTTCTGTTGTCATGTGCTCTTTCTTTCTGTAGACGTCTATCTGCAATATCATGATCGGTATCTCATCAGTATCACACCTGAGGCAAGGTATTAAAAACTTACAGCCACACTTTGAGTTTTGGAGGTGGTGCCAGGATTGCAGGTGCCATGTACGATTTTTCTATACCAAAGATTTGTAATCGTAATTTATATATAAGATGCAACATAGATATTCATGTTTGCACTGCCATTCAAAATGTTGGGGTCTGTAATGTTTTTTAAATATTATATATACAATTTAAAATAAGTGTTTTCTATTTGAATATATTTTAAACTGTAATTTATTCCTGTGATCAAAGCTGAATTTTCAGCATCATTACTCCAGTCTTCAGTGTCACATGGTCCTTCAGAAATCATTCTAATATGCAGCTTGAGAAACATTTATTTTTTTATATCAATGTTGGGCTTAATGTTTTTGTGTAAATTGTGATACATTTTTTTCAGGATTCTTTGTTCAAAAGAACAGCAATTATTTGAAATATAAATATTTTGTAACATTACTGTCACTTTTGGTCAATTTACTGCATCCTTGCTGAATAAAAGTATTATTTTTTAATAGTGCTGTCAAAATTAACACGTTAACGTATGCAATTAATATTTAACGAAATTAATGCAGCATTCCGTTAATTATATGATCCCGATATCATTCATTCAAGTGCTATTAAACCATTCAAGCGCAATAAGACACAAATAAGAACTTAAATCTGTACTGGCACGCTTTCTGTGAATCTTCTGTCTGTGTGAAACACATGCATGAATCGCGCACACAGAAAGCCGCTTCAGACAGTGTACCGGCTGCACACTCTTTCAAGCTTGAACGGACCAAAACACACAAAATTATGCCAAAATGATCGCTTTGTCAATTATCCTCGTAAGCACAGTTTTAAATGAGTCAAATAAGTCTTAAATGACCATAAAGAGTTTTTAAGGAAATAGGATGTGTGTCAGATATGCGTTAGATCTTAAAGTGACAGCAGCCTAATAAACCTGCTGCTGTCATTAATGTTAGTCAAAGAACAAAAGACAAAGAGAAAATCACACTGTTCTTGACTGAATAACTTTTGTTGCTTTAATAAGGATTAATCTATATTAATTGTATCATTTCTGTAGTGAAGAATGTTTGATAGCCTAACTTTATTCAGTTTCTGTATATTAGATCAAATATTTAAATTGCACTTATGTCTTTATGTTGTTTCGACAAACCCAATTCCAAAAAAGTTGGGACACTGTACAAATTGTGAATAAAAAAGGAATGCAATAATTTACAAATCTCATAAAAATCTCATATTTTATTCACAATAGAATATAGATAACATATCAAATGTTGAAAGTGAGACATTTTGAAATGTCATGCCAAATATTGGCTCATTTTGGATTTCATGAGAGCTACACATTCCAAAAAAGTTGGGACAGGTAGCAATAAGAGGCCGGAAAAGTTAAATGTACATATAAGGAACAGCTGGAGGACCAATTTGCAACTTTTTAGGTCAATTGGCAACATGATTGGGTATAAAAAGAGTTATCATCATCTACAGTGCATAATATCATCCAAAGATTCAGAGAATCTGGAACAATCTCTGTGTGTAAGGGTCAAGGCCGGAAAACCATACTGGATGCCCGTGATCTTCGGGCCCTTAGACGGCACTGCATCACATACAGGAATGCTACTGTAATGGAAATCACAACATGGGCTCAGGAATACTTCCAGAAAACACTGTCGGTGAACACAATCCACCGTGTCATTCGCCGTTGCCGGCTAAAACTCTATAGGTCAAAAAAGAAGTCATATCTAAACATGATCCAGAAGCGCAGGTGTTTTCTCTGGGCCAAGGCTCGTTTAAAATGGACTGTGGCAAAGTGGAAAACTGTTCTGTGGTCAGACGAATCAAAATTTTAAGTTCTTTTTGGAAAACTGGGATGCCATGTCATCCGGACTAAAGAGGACAAGGACAACCCAAGTTGTTATCAGCGCTCAGTTCAGAAGCCTGCATCTCTGATGGTATGGGGTTGCATGAGTGCGTGTGGCATGGGCAGCTTACACATCTGGAAAGGCACCATCAATGCTGAAAGGTATATCCAAGTTCTAGAACAACATCTGCTCCCATCCAGACGTCGTCTCTTTCAGGGAAGACCTTGCATTTTCCAACATGACAATGCCAGACCACATACTGCATCAATTACAACATCATGGCTGCGTAGAAGAAGGATCCGGGTACTGAAATGGCCAGCCTGCAGTCCAGATCTTTCATCCATAGAAAACATTTGGTGCATCATAAAGAGGAAGATGCGACAAAGAAGACCTAAGACAGTTGAGCAACTAGAAGCCTGTATTAGACAAGAATGGGACAACATTCCTATTCCTAAACTTGAGTAACTTGTCTCCTCAATCCCCAGATGTTTGCAGACTGTTATAAAAAGCAGAGGGGATGCCACACAGTGGTAAACATGGCCTTGTCCCAACTTTTTTGAGATGTGTTGATTCCATGAAATTTAAAATCAACTTATTTTTCCCTTAAAATGATACATTTTCTCAGTTTAAACATTTGATATGTCATCTATGTTGTATTCTGAATAAAATATTGAAATTTGAAACTTCCACATCATTTTATTCACAATTTGTACAGTGTTCCAACTTTTTTGGAATCGGGTTTGTACATTAATTTGGAGATTAAATATGAAATTATTGCAATATAAAAAGATTAAAAAACTATAACATTACGTGTGATTAATTGTGATTAAAATGAATTGAAAAATGTGTAATTAATTAGTTAAGCACTGTTTTTTTTGTTGTTTTGTTTTGTTTTTTAATCTTACTGACCCCAAACAAACAGTAGTGTATCTATTAATTATATATTTGATATTCTGTATTAACACTTTTTTCTGTCCGTACACAGCCTCTTTGATGCCGTCTACTCTTTACTGAAACACAAAATCCACAGGCTGCCGGTCATCGACCCAGAGTCTGGAAATGTCCTTCACATACTGACCCATAAGAGAATCCTCAAGTTCCTTCATTTATTTGTAAGATGAAAAAAATCCAGTTCTTGGTTCTATTTGAAACCTTCTATTTCACATAAATCTGATTTTGTTTGCATCTCTAGGAAGCTGCAGTGCCCAAGCCACGCTTCTTGAAGATGCAAATCAAAGATGCGGGAATAGGAACTTTCACAGACATAGCCACAGTCTCACAGACCGCCACTGTGTACGATGCACTTTCTCTGTTTGTTGAGCGACGCGTGTCCGCTCTCCCAGTGGTGGATGACGATGGTACACTTCACTCAATAACAGTCAAATAAGTCAGAAAAGAATATATTACAAGACAAAATAAATGTACTTCCCTTCCTTCTGTTTCATTTTCTAGGCAAGGTGGTTGCCCTGTATTCCAGATTTGATGTGATTGTGAGAATCTCTTCTCCTTTTTTAAATTTCAGACATTAAAAACCACATTAGCTTCCTGACAGAAACTTGTAACCCATATCTTAAATGATGATATTTTAGTTTTGTGCCTCGGTTTCCTCTAACAGAATCTCGCAGCGCAGAAAACCTACAATAACCTGAGCATGAGCATGCAGGAGGCGGTGCGGAGGAGGCGCTGTTATGTGGAAGGAGTCATTAAATGCTATCCTGACGAGACTTTGGAAACTGTTATTGACAGAATAGTCAAGGCGGAAGTAAGTATGTGTATTCTAAACTGAGGCTGCTCTCGTTATTTCTGAGATGTTTGAATTGGCTAAAGGACTACATTTGGCTAATACTGGCACGTTTATAGAAATGTTAATTAATGTGTGCATCCTATTTATAAGTAAATTAAAATATAAATGATTTAGAAATAAAATAATATAAATGAATCCATTTCATATCTACATATATATTTATTTTAGAATTGTTTTGCAAATGTTCTATTTTGTTTTGTGTCGAATTAGATTTGTCATGCAACAAATGTCATTTCATTGAAATCAAAGTCCCTTTAAGACAAGTCATTTCACTCGCCGGCCATCTTTGAAACGCCTCTGGGGAATGCAAGTGCAGCTCCGATCTCTTTGAATGGGGAAATATCAAATTTTCCAAAGCTGTTTGCCAAGCTTTCATATTTGACATCACCAATGAAATCTGACAACAACTGTCTCATAAATTTTGTTTCTAAATGCTTGAATCATGACAAAAAAAATGTATTTTTCAGGCTGGATCAAGCTAATGCGCATGCGCAGTCCTAAATGTGCGTCTCTTGTGCCTCATTTAGGAGGCGCACGTCTGACTGTTTCTATAGAAACCGGGGCTTCTTTTTTTCTCTCTTTTTTTCTTTTTATTAAATGCTTGAAAGAAAAAAAAGTAACAACTATTGTCATCATTGTCATATAGAAACGGCCGCTGCAGTGACGCGATGACTTTACCAGTCAGCGATTGGCTCTTATTTAGAAGGCGGGACTTATTCCGCCATATTGCACGTTGCACTTTCTCCCATTCATAATAATACGAATGACACGTCTTGTGATATTTTATAGTCTTTGTTTAAATTCTGCATGAAATGGAAGTTGTGATAATGTTTTCTTTCCTATTTTGATGTATATATAAGTGAAACGGCTTCTCGAACAAGTAAAAATGTAGGGCGGGACTTGATTTTTTACATCTGGAGTTTGATTGACAGGCGATCTAACCAATCATATCGCCAAATCCGCCATTTTGTCTGACAAAGCACAGTCAGGGGAGTTAGTAGATTAAAGTCGGTGGACTTCATCTTGAAAAATGGCATACTGACGTCTTTCCGTAGTTGAAACAACATTCCTTCTTATATTCATGTTTATTTGATGCTGTAAATGAACTAGCAGGAAGAGATGATCGGTTCACAGCGATCTGTCACGACACATTAAAGAGCCACAATATGGTATTTACTGATTACATTTCTTTAAAAACTGCAAAATTTGTACTTTCACGGTGGGTCCTTGTGAACAGTCAATTGATTGGATGGTTGTGGTTTGCCCCGCCCTCACACAAACGCATCATCAGAGAAGTTATTTTGATTAAAGATTACAAGGGCACATGAATTAAAAAAATAATGTGCACAGATAAATACTGCAATAATCCCTTAAAAAATATAATAATTGTCACATTTTATTTCATGGTGATTTTAACTTTTATTTTATTACTTTATTCAATTTTGTGTTTTAATTTTAGTTGACTTCATGAGGGGTACAAACACGTTATAAATCATACAAAAAGATTATTTTTTATTTTAAAATGTATAATGTTTTCTGTGATGGGTAGGTTTATGGTTAAGGGATAGAATATACAGTTTGTACAGTATAAAATCATTGGAATGTTTTTTTTCTGAGATATTTAATCTCGGCTCTGTGTGCAGGTCCATAGGCTGGTGCTTGTGGACAGAGATGACGTGGTTCGGGGAATAATCTCTCTCTCAGACCTGCTGCAGGCCATAGTCTTATCTCCAGCAGGTATTGATGCTCTGTTTTCCTAACCTGAGAGGATATGTTTTCTCCTGTTCTTCATCTAACCAGCACTAGTGTCCAGGTAGGCTTTACTCTGCCTTCCCAGCCTAGCTTTGCCAACACATGCATTGCTTCTGCATACAGTTCTAGTCAGAGGTTTGCACACACCTACTCATTCTTTATTACGACTATTTTCTATGGTTTAAATTATAACTAAAGGAAAGTCATCAAAACTATAAAAAAGCATGAATGGAATTATGTAGTGATCAAAAAATGTTAAAGTAGTGATAACAGAAATCTCTTTTATTTGAGGTGCATCATGGGTTATTTGACACATTATTGAAGGTGTTCACTTGTTGATGCTTTTCCTTCACTATCCACTCCAGCTAATTTATTTGGAAAGGTTTATTATTATTATTAATTTTAGTAGTAGTAGTAGTAGTAGTAGTAGTAGTAAATAAAAATAATAATAAAATAATAATTCAAATAATATATTTCCCAAATAATAATAATAATTTTTATTATTAATAATAATTTTAATAATAATAATAATAATTTAATAATAATTTTTATTATTATAAAATAAAAAGTCAAAAAAGAGCACAAGGAATTGTTTATTAGAATTTTTTTTTTTACATTTTATTTTATTATAAATTTAATAATAATAATAATAATAATAATAATAATAAATATAATAATAAAATAAAAAACAATATTTTTTCTAAATAAATATATAACAATAAAAATATTATTATTATTAGTAGTAGTAGTAGTAGTAATAGTAAATAAAAAAATAATAATTCGAATAATACATTTTCAAATTATTTATAATCTTTATTATTCCAAATAATAATAATAATAATAATAATAATAATAATTATTATTATTATTATTATTATTATTATTATTGTTGTTGTTTTTAAAATAATAATAAAAATAAGAAATATTTTCCTGTATAAATATATAATTATTATTATTTCTTTTATTTAAATATATAATATTATTATTATTATAAACAGTAAATAAATACATAATAATATTTTCTAATAATTATTATTATTAATATTATTATTAATATTATTCAAATAATAATTAAAATAAGAAATACTATTTTTCCTGTATAAATATATAATATTTATTATTTATTTAAATATATATTTATTATTATTATTATTATTATTATTATTATCTTTCTTTCTTTATTTATATTATTATTAGTAGTAAATAATAATAATAATAATAATAATAATAATAATAATAAAATAATTAAAATAATAAATATTACTTCTAAATAAGTTATAGTATTTATTATTCCAAATAAATATATAATAATATTTATTGTAACAAAATAATTAAAATAGCAAATAAAATGTATTTTTTTCCTAATAAATATATAATGTAATAATAAAAAATAACAATAATAATAATTTATTTATTATTGTTGTTGTTGTTATTATATGGAATTCCTATCATATATATGCCTAATTTATATTTGCCTACAAAACACATTTCCATTTAAGCATAAAGCATACAATCACAAAAACATGCATTAATTCAGGTGTTCAAATGTTTTACTAGAACTGGTAAATTACCCCACAGTATTATGTTTCTTTATTAATATTTTTTTTATAATCATTATTGTATATCATATCATCTGAAGACATGTTATGTCTTGTGTTATGTAAAGCTCCAGCACCCATGAATCGCAGCCACTCCTAATACATTTTGCTCTCCACAATGCTTACACATTTTCTCTCTACTCTTGGCTATTCACACCCAGTGAGCAATGAAAAACCTGAAAACACCTAGATGCAATACTAATCATAGAAAATTGCTGATGAATAGCATACTCCCCGCATGCTCTATGCATGTGTGTGACCTCTTTGTTGGTTGCATGAGTCTGTGAATGTTTGAGAATACCCTGGTAGGTCAGGGACGTGACCCCGGGCCTCTTTGTTACGGTCATTTAACACCTGAGTGGTTGGAAACACAGTATAATGTCAACAAACAGCCACTGGTCCAGACATCTCACCTCTCTCTGTTGATATTGTGGTTGTTCTAAAAAGTATTTTTATGAAAAACATGGTATTATACAGTTCAAAAAGCATTGTAATTCCGTTCTACTCTTTGTAAGTGAATTTTCTTATCCTGTTTCAGGTATTCAGAGCAGATAAAATATGACCGCAAGCAAGAATGAAGAAAAAATATCTTTTTTACATGATGCATTTACATTGTAAAGCTTTATGGATCATGTAGAGTGTATAATATATTCAACAACAAATGTCTCATTTAACTGAGAGATTGTTAATGATGAGTACTGACAAAGAGAAGTATTGCTTTAAGTTTTTATGTATGAGTGAGCACACAAGGGCTGGGATTTTGATCAAATTGATCATCTAGTTTGCCTTTTTGTGCTGTTATGAAATGTATAGACAGATTATAATGTTTTTTTTTTCTAATAAAAAAATTCCTTGTGCTCTTTTTTTTTTTTTTTTTTTTTTTTTGTCTGATTGCCTACTCTATAAAATAACAAGAAATAACTCAAAACCAGAAAGAGCATCTGTTGCAACCATTGGACATCAAATGTCACACTTTTTCCTATGAAACAAAGAGACAAGCAAACGACACAATGTGAATACTTTATCCCACAAAATAATTTCTGTTGCTAATCTTAACCATCTGTTGCATTCTAGCTGCTAAATTAATAAAATAAACTTATTAATAAATTAAACTTAAACTATTTTATATAATATTATAATATATATATATATATATATATATATATAATTATAATATTTGATTAATTTAATTAATAAAGTACATTTTTATTTTAAGTGTAACAATGTTATTGAAATATTTATATTTCAAAAACAAATATTAATAAATAAATATAATTTCAAAAATATATAACCGATCCAAGTGTTGCCAAGTCCACGTTTTTTCCGCAGAATTTAGCTACTTTAACAGTGTTGCCGCGGGTTGTTTTTCATGTTCGTGGGTTGAAGCGACCAAATAACATGATATTTAGCCCACGAAATGCGTATTTTTTTGATAGAAAACAATTTTTTTTTAAATTAAAAAAGACATTAATTACCACTTTAACCAACAGGTGGCGGCATAGTAGCATTTATTTGCGCATTTCCTGTAGTTTCACTTTTGAATAAATATTAAACATTCTAAAATAACTAGGTTTAAAAATAAGCTGAAGTATGATAAGTATGAAGCACTCACAAAATCTCATGAAAAACAATAACTTTTCATGTGAATTACACAGAAAGCGAGCATTGCCCTTTCCCTTTGTAATCACAGCAGCTGTCAGTCAAGCAATGAATCTAAAAGTGCACAATAAAATATTTAATTTTTGATGCTTTTTTTCAAACGAAAGTATAAAAAATGATGGTCGAATTGAGCCAAGGAGGAACACTGAGGTACGTCTTTATTTTTATGTCGTCTTACGTTTGAATAACTAAATTAATGCTATGCTATTTAAGTCACTATATTCTGATTATAAACCAAGTATTACTCTATTGATGCTCAACACACCAGCAAGTGACATCTCACTGGAAGTTTTCCAGCTGGCTTATATTATTGTGGAAGTTCTAAAGAACGCTCCTTGCATATAGGGGGTATGCATTGATGTCACTTTCCCGCCGGAACGCGCTCCCTCAGCTGGACTGAGTTGCAAAAGAACCTGCTGCATGACTGGATTTAATAGGGGAAACTGTGAAAACGCGAGTAAAACAAACGATTACACTAAATGTTGGGCTCGAAAGTGTTCCTTAGCATGTCAAAGAAAACTTATCCATGGATATTGACATGCAGCCAGGAATCATGTTTCCTGACATTTATATGTGCCTGATTTTGACGTTGGGGAAACGCAAATCTGCCTGTGAACGCTTTATATAACTACAATATAGGTAGGTCAAAATGGGAGTGATCACTTATAAGTGTTATATATTTCCTCATATTTCATTATATATTTCATCATATCATCATTTTTTTTTCTGTGAATTGCAGAAATCAATTTGCTTCTTTTTTCTGTAGCTTTTGGCATTCTGTAAAAATATACCTCAGATTTTGTGTCAAAGCTATTTGTACAGTCAATTGCAAAGCTCTTTCCCGTTTTGGATGTGATTTGTGTGTTTTTCGCGGCATTCATGCTGAAAACCAATGCTGCCGCTCAGTCTTTTTGCCACTCAGTGGGTGTAACCGCAGTCATAACGGCCGACGGTGACATCACGTGCATTACTCTATAGCCAATTGGGCGGGTTTTGTGAAAATCTGGCAACCCTGTCAGAGCCGTTAAATAACGTGGTGAATGAGAATGTGTTTCAATTTGTACAAATAGCTAAAGAAAAACTCCACAATAGTGTTTTCATAACTTTCATAAAGAGGGAAAAAATTAGAAAGCGATTGATAGTCAGAAGAGAAGAGAAAAAGTCAGAAGAGAAAAAGATGTAATTTTTTTACCGTCACTCCCATACAGGGTTGCCAGGTGTTCACAACAAAACCCACCCAATTGCTCCTCAGAACCAGCCCAAAACTAGCCCAATGGTATTTCACCGGCTTCCCTGGTAAAATTCGCATTCTGGAGGGTAAATATCATGTTATTTTGGGTCAATTCAACCCGCGAACACGAAAAACAACCCGCGTCACTTTTACGGTAGTAAAAAAAGTAGCCCAATTCCACGGGAAAACCGTGGACTTGGCAACACTGCTCCCAGTATTAGAAACACCCTCACAGCAGCGTTAACAATTTTTTAAATTTTTTTTTGTAATTTGATGCAACGGTAATATAATACTAAGTATAGTGTTATAACGTCCGACAGTGCTTTTCACATTCTTTTCACATACAAAAATACCTCAGATTTTGTGTCAAAGCTTTTTGTACAGTCAATCGCAGAGCTCTTTCCTGTTTTGGATGCGTTTTGTGTGTTTTTTGCCACATTCACGCTGAAAACCAATGCTGCCACTCACTCTTTTTGCCACTCAGTGGGCGTAACCGCCGACAGTGACGTCACAACTGCGGGTTTTGTTCTGTTATGAAAACCTGGCAACCCTGTCAGAGCCGTTAAATAATTTATAGCGTGAATGAGTATGTTTCAATTTGCACAACAAGCATTATTATTATTTTATTTATTTATTTATTTATTTTTTTGTAATTTGATGTAACGTTAATATAATACTAAGTATAGTGTTATAAATTTACATACATAAAAAAGAAAATATAAAAAAAACTTTGCAGGATTTATCAGTCTGTGAAAAGGGTCTATTTCTAAAAAAAAAAAAAAAAAAATGTGTTTTATATATATATATATATATATATATATATTTAAAGAATATCAAAACAAATTGGTAAATAAATAATCTAAATGTGTGCTGCAGCCAGCAGATGTCACCCACGGGCGCAGTAAACACTGAACATGTGACTCTGTAAGAGCCTGTAAGATCCACAGTGTGTTTCTGTTTTTTCTAATAATCCATGACGAGCCTCTCCTGACCAAACCCCGTCATCAACAACACACACAAACAACACTGGACGAGTCACAATGGCGAGCAGACGGGCCTCGGTGTCTTCCTCATCGGCGGGTCTGGAGGCCTGGTTCCCCGCGCCCGGCAGCGGGGAGGATGAGCCGGAGCTGCGGCGCCTGCGGGAGCGGCTACGCGGGTGGCTGTCGCAGTGCGAGCCCGCGGTGATCTACGCGCAGCGGCTGCTGGTGTGGGAGAGGCCGCTGCACAGCATCATCGCCGCGCTCGCGCTCAACACGCTGTTTTGGTGAGGCACGCTCGGTTTCGGCGAATGAAGCGGTTCATTGGGAAGGGACGGTGTTAATCCTCAAGAGTAGCTTGTAATCTGGTTAATCTGCTCGTTAGTAGATGCTTCAGGTCGAAGGTGCTCCGTGTTGCTTTTGTGGAAGCTTCGCTACTTTTACCATGGTGTTGCTATGGACATGTGCTATGTTTTTAGATTACCATGGTATTCTTGGGGATCCATGTTAATATCATAGTATACATTCAAATACCATAGTATTACCATGGGGTTTGGGCATATATCATGCTACATAACAAGTCATCATGTACAATAACATTAACACATGATTACTGTGGCATACTATTACTAAAATACTATGGTAGTAACGTTACTATAGTACAGTCATGGTACTTTGTATATGCTATGAATGTTTGTCGTATTCATATACAGTACCATGGTATTTACACTTTACTGAAAGATTTAAGAATACAATGATATGTGTTCAAAAAACATGGTACTTCTTTTGTAAGGGGTAAATACAATGTTGTATGATTATGGTTTGTTATTAGACTATTATTAGGGTAATACCATGTTTGTTTCGAGCATTTATCGTGGTATTACTATCTATATTATATCAGTTTTATAATATACCACATATTATTGTAATATATTATTAATTATTATTAATTGTGTTTACTAATATATGCATATACGTGTATATATTTAAGAAAAAAAAACTTAAATATACATAATATAATATATATACATATATATTACACACACTACCATTCAAAAGTTTGGAAACATTACTATTTTTAATGTTTTTGAAAGTCTCTTATGCTCATCAAGCCTGCATTTATTTGATCAAAAATACAGAAAAAAAACATTAATATTGTGAAATATTATTGCAATTTAAAATTATGGTTTTCTATTTTAATATACTTTAAAATATATATTTTTTTCGTGATCAAAGCTGAATTTTCAGCATCATGCCTCCAGTCTTCAGCGTCACATGATCCTTCAGAAATCATTCTAATATGCTGATTTGATACTCCGTTATTATCAATGTTGAAAACAGTTGTGTTGCTTAATATTTTTTTGGAAATTGTGATACTTTTTTCAGGATTCATTGATGAATAAATAGTCAAAAAGAACAGCATTTATTCAAAATTGAAATATTTTCTAACAATATTAATCTTTACTATCACTTTTTATCAATTTAACACACCCTTGCTGAAAAAAATAATAATAATTTCTTTAAAAAAAAGAAAGAGAAAAAAATACTGACCCCAAACTTTTGAACAGTACTGTATATTGTTACAAAAGATTTAATTTAAATAAATGCTGCTCTTTTTTTTAACTTTTTATTCATCAGAGAATCCTGAAAAAATGTATCACGTTATAAAAAAAAATATTAAGCAGCATAACATTTGTAATAAATCATCATATTAGAATGATTTCTGAAGGATCATGTGACACTGAAGACTGGAGTAATGATGCTGAAAATTCAGCTTTGATCACAGGAATAAATTACATTTTAAAGTATATGATAATAGAAAACCATTATTTTAATATTTCACAATATTAATGTTTTTTCTGTATTTTTGATCAAATAAATGCAGGTTTGATGAGCATAAGAGACTTCTTTCGAAAACATTAAAAATAAATGAATATATATATATATATATATATATATATATATATATATATATATATATATATATATATATAATATATTATATATATAATATATTATATATAATATATATATATATATATATATATATATATATATATATATATATATATATATATATATATATATATATATATATATATATATATATATATATAATCAGTGCTCAGCAAATAAATGAGTACACCCCCTCTGAACAAATACACAATATGTATTTTCTTTATGATCACTAATACAATACATGGAAAGATGGCAAAACTAAAATATATTAAACATAGACATAATGAAAACTGAGAAATATTTGTCATTGATAGCCATAAAATAAGTAAATTAGCCAATTTTGTTTAAATGAAGGATTTACTATGCAGGAACTATTGTAAATTTCCATATTGGATGCTACATACATGACTTATTTCTATCATATAATTGAGGCATATGTTGTTTTAATAACTGAATGTGATTATTTAATCAGTGTTGTGTGTGTTTTAGGCTCCTGTCGTCCACATCTTTGAGGCCTCTGTTCCTCCTGAGCGTGTCTCTCATTGGACTGACTCTCCTGGAGAGATGGAAAGACAAGCTGCCACAGATCACTGGTAATGCATCCATACACTATACTGTGTTTTTGATTCATAGCATCACGTACAACGCATACACAATAGGACTAGGCAACATACAATATGTAACATACAATATGTTTTATACAATTTTGCAAATGTTTAATGTATTACTCAAATGCATTTGCTTTATAATGTCTTTTATTAACTGGGAACATAGTCATTCTGTAATGTAGATGTGTTTTCAACATTGATAATAGTAAAAAATGTTTTTTGCGCAGCAGATCAGCATATTAGAATGATTTCTGAAGGATCATGTGACACTGAAGACTGGAGTAATGATGCTGAAAATTCAGCTTTAATTACAGGAATAAATTACATTTTAAAATATATTCCATTGGAAAATGGTGTAAAAATGTTTCCACAATAATACTGTTTACCTGCATTAAATATATTCATAAAATATATAAATAAAAATAAATAAATTCTGTGTTACAAAACAAGGAGGGATTGCAAAACTAGTCAATAAAATAGTATTTAGGGAGCTTAATGACTAATTAAAATGCACAATTTACAATGCTGCCTAGTTTTTGTATTGCCTGCAAAAACATCATGATGTATTTTATTATAAGAATAGCACAAGGCTCAGATATTGTCAGTTTGTTACAGGGGCCTCTTTTATTCTGTCCTCGCTCATGTTTATCCTTCTGTTGTCTACAGTGTGGCATCCAGAGGCGTCTGTCATTGAGCGGTATGTGCCTTGAATAATCTCTGCATGTCTCAACAGCACCACCGTCCCTTAAGTGTGGACCGATCCCTTGCATAATATTGCCTCTGCTGTATCTTAAGATTGTTTCCTTATTAAATTTGTACTGACTGTGCATGTTGATATTGCGCATGTTGTTACAGAGAAACTCTAACTGATCAGCCTCGTCTGTTAAGCGTGGAGGAACTCAGCCATCATCTTGCCGATAGTTACCTCACCTTCAGCCTTTACATCCAAGAAATGCTTCAGTACAAACGACAAAACCACGGCAAGGTGGGGAGTAGGATTCTGTAACCTAAAATGATCCAAAAAATGATCATTCCTGCTTTTTTTTAATCCTTATGTCTTTCCAAACTGGTTTTATGTTCTTTTTTCTGTGGAAAAAATATGATTTGGAATTAAAATATGTTCAAAAGTTTGGGGACGGTATTCATTTGTTCATTTATTTTGTAAAGAAAATAATCCTTTTATTCAGCATGGATGCATTAAATTGATCAAAAGTGCCAGTAAAGATATTTATAAAGGTACAAAAAAGCTTCTTAAAAAGAAATACAGCATATTAGATTGATTTCTGAAGGATCATGTGACACTGAAGACTGGAGTAATGATGCTGAAAATTCAGCTTTGACTACAGGAATTTAATATATTAACATAGAAAACTGTTATTTTAACTTGTAATAATATTTCAGAAGAGACTTCTTTCAAAAACATTTAAGAAATCTTACTGACCCCAAACTTTTAAACGGTAGTGTATGTCCAGAAAGGGTTTACTGATCAATCTTTCTGTTTCATCTTATCAGTTCTGCATCATGATGTGTTCAGGATGTTTACTGCTGGCCCTGGTTGGACATTACATTCCCGGGATTATGATCTCCTACATCATATGTGAGCAAACTTCCATCTGTTGTGTTTGTTTATTTCCATATATCACTTTTGCACACACTGATGCCCTTTTGCACTCAAATTATGCAACACACAAACCATTCAAGTCCACCTCTGCACTTACATAACACTAACACACTGTATTTTGCATTGCTACTGTAAATATTAAAGAAGCAAATAAAAAGATGATTATATTACTCCAGAAGATATAATATGGAGATAGATAGATAGATAGATAGATAGATAGATAGATAGATAGATAGATAGATAGATAGATAGATAGATAGATAGATAGATAGATAGATAGATAGATAGATAGATAGATAAAAGGCTACTTTAGAGTGATTGCATTTTTTTATTTTTTTATTTTTAAATGGAGCTAATTCAGGTTCAGTGGTGAATATTGAAGACTTAAAATTAAGTATATTTCATCATGTCACATTTCTAACATTTACTTTTCTAAAAAGTACATTAAAAGCAGTAATATTATGAAATATTATTTTTGTTTTCTATTTTAATATATTTAAAAAAGTAATTTATTCCTGTGATCAAAGCTGAATTTTCAGCATCATTACTCCAGTCTTCAGTGTCACATGATCCTTCAGAAATCATACTAATATGATGATTTGCTCAAGAAACATTTCTGATTATTATCAATGTTTTTCATGATTTTTTGGTGAGTAGAAAGTTCAAAAGAACAGCATTTATTTGAAACAGAATACTTTTGTAAAACTTTTTTTTGTCACTTTTGTTAAATTTTATGTCCTTGCTGAATAAAAGTATTAATTTTTCTTTCCAAAAAAAAAAAAAAAAAAAAATCTTACTAACCCCACTTTGTATATAACATATTTATTAACATATGATTTTCTTTAGTAGTCCTTTGGGGGCTCGTCCGGGATAAATTGTATCTAATGTGGTAAAATCATGAACAAATTTAATGATAAATTAAATAATTTACCCAAGATATATTTATTTGTATTTAAACATCATAATTTGAAAACGTTTTTGGGTAACACTTAACAACAAGGTTTCATAAGTTAACATTAGTTAGCTACATTAATTAGCATGAATTAAAAATGAACAAGATTTCTACAGCATTTATTAATCTTAGTTAATGTTAATTTCAACATTTATTCATACATTATTAAAATCAAAAGTTATATTTGTTAGCATTAGTTAATGCACTAACATGAACAAACAATGAACAACTTTATTTTTATTAACTAATATTAACAAAGATTAATAAAGGTATTACTCATTGTTAGTTAATACATTAATTAATGTAAACGAATAAGACTTTATTGTAAAGTGTTACCCATTTTCGAACATCAAAAGTATTAAATAACTCTTACTGAGCCCAAGCATTTGAACGGTAGTGTGTGAAAAGGTTAACTGTGTGTTTCTGTCTCCTGCGTTAGTGCTGAGTGTGCTGCTGTGGCCGCTGGTGGTCTATCATGAGCTGATCCAGAAAATGTACACCGGACTGGAGCCCATACTGATGAAACTCGACTACAGCATGAAAGGAGACACACAACGCCGCAAATACGACAAGAGAAGTGAGAGCGTTGCCTTTAATTAGTGTCCTAGACTGCTAATGATATCATATATAAAGCTCAAAATAAACACGAAATACTAAAGACAGATAATATTATGTACAGTTGCATGTTGGGTTAGGAATTAAATTATAAATAGTGATAAAGATTTTAAGCTGATAGTTAGCTAGAGGTTTACCAATATGAGAATATTTTGATGAAATCAGGCATTAAGATGTTAGGTAGAGTTTAAAAAAAACAAAAAAAGTTGAGTATTCTGCTTGTACTTATAAGCGAAATAACTAATCTCTAATATTATTTGCATGCATCATCAGACTGATAACAAACAAAAAAATATTGGTGTTGACATATTGGGCGAATCTGCTGCTGACATCAGTAATATTCTGTTTACACAGAAGGTTGTTAGTGTGACTCTGTGTGTGTGTGTGTGTGTGTGTGTGTGTGCACAGAGCTGAAGAAGGAGCAGGAAGAGGGTGACGAGCCGAGGGCAGAGACGGAGAGCGAGAGTGAGGAGGAGCTGTCCTGTTTCGCTCCTACTGTGAGTGTCCTCTGACACAGGGGTCTTAGTTTCATGTTCTTTGGTGATGAGGAGTCATAACCTAACACTATATCTCATCCATTTTCTATATTTAATAGACAGTGCTGGGTAGTGTTGGGGAAAGTGACCTTTAAAAGTAATGCATTACAATATTGCATCACTCCTTAAAAAAGTAACTTATTGCATTACTTAGTTACTTTTATGAAAAGTAATGCATTACAATACTTTTGCATTACTTTTTCTCATCTAGGCTAGGCTTGTTTGTTTGATTTTTAATAAAAACAGAAAAGGTCTATTTTCGGAAAATGTTAAGACCCTTTCACAGCAAAAGTTAAAGGTTAAAGGAAATGCATATTTACGCCTGTACAGTAGAGGGCGCAGCTCAAACAAACCTCTCAGCTGTGCTGCCATTCTGGACACAGAACAGGATACAGGCAAATGAAGCTCAACACTCTTATTTCTAAATCTAATCCAAAGTTTTTGCTTTTTAGAATGATTGAATTAGATAATTGAAGGTCTTTTCATACTTTTTCTCTTTTTATATAGAAAACTTTTGCAACGACATAAATGTCTTTATAAATAATGGGTCTTTGCTGAATAAAATGATTCATTTCTATTTATTAAAAAAAAAAAAAAATCTTAGTGACCCCAAACATTTGAAGGGTAGTGTAATTCCAGTCACTGATTGGTTTCTTCTTGGAGCAGGTGGATGTGAAGACTACGGCTCTGGCGATGGCCATCACAGACTCTGAGCTGTCCGATGAGGAGGCGTCCATCCTGGAGAGTGGAGGATTCTCTGTGTCCAGAGCCACGACACCACAGCTCACAGACGTCTCTGAAGGTACCAGTGCTTCAGTGCACCACAGTCTTAAAACTAGCTCTTTTTATGAAATTGTGTGCATTTGTGATCATTTTTTTCAGGATTCTTTGAATAGAAAGTTCAAAAGAACAGCATTTTTGTAATTAGAAATCTTTGGTAACATTATAAATGTCTTGACTGTTTAATTCAGTTGATGTAATTGTTTTGAAAGTGCCACTGATTCTTATTAATGCTGTCGCTCTGTTTTCATCAGCAGACCTGGATCAGCAGAGCGTGCACAGTGAACCGGAGGAGGCGTTCACTAGAGACCTAGCGGAGTTTCCGTCGGTGGACGAGATGCCTTCTATTGAACCGGGTCTGTTCCATTTCCCGATGGGCGTTCTCGGGTCTGAGCAGGCGGGAGCTTCGAGCTCCGAGCTCCAGGAGGAAGCCCTGTCTCCGGCCAGCCTCCTCATCCAGCACTTAGCATCTCCGCTCCACTTTGTCAACACGCACTTCAATGGACACAGACAAGCGGCAGGGGCAGACCAAAGCATTGTGGGTACTGAGAAAGAGGGAACGGTATCAAAACCCGCTAGGTCCCTGGAAGCCCTCAGCGAGGAGATAGTGAGCACAGCCATCTCAACCGTAGTACAGAACACTCTCTCGGCCCTGTTGCGGTCTACGGAGGCCAGCGAAGGCTCATCCATGGCTTCGTTCCTTCCCACCGAAATGCCTCCTTGCCCGATGGAATCGCCCCTCGAGTTGCCGTCTGCCCAAGAAGCCGACGTAGAGGAAGAGGACGCTGACGTCACCGAAGCGAGCACCGAAGAGCAGCCAGACGTGACGCTCGTACCCACAGAAGAAGAGGACTTTGAGCTACTGGACCAAAGCGAACTGGAACAGATGGATGAGGGGTTGGGCCTTGGTGTTGATGGACAGGAAGTGGGCGTGGCTTCCACAGACACGCCCCCAAGCAGTCAGCAGCATGCAGACCGGCAGGATTCCTAGCTTCCCATCATCTAAACTGTTTATTTTATTTATAGTCCATGTAGATACCATAACTGACATATGATTTGTGAAAGGGAATGTCGCAGTCAACTATGCCTTTCTTGTTGTTTTCGGCAGTGAGATCACTGTGATTGTTGGTGTATGTCGCAAAATGTATGACACACATTTTTTTGACCGATCCAAATCACCTCAGATTTCAAAAGCGACTTAAAATAGACGTACAAGTTTGAATCGTTTACTGTATGCATATTTTGACAAGAGCCCTCTGGTTTATCAGTCCCGCGCTGACCGTTTTCATAGGGTTTAATGCATCATGGGAACAAGTCATGTGGGCCGAGTTTTATTTGCTTGTAGGGCTGGTAGGATTTGTGTGGAAGGAGAGGCTGTGCAGGACACGACTGCAAATTCTCAACGCAAAGATTTCTTTTCATAAGAATAACTAAACTAATATATTCTATATTATATACCTATAAAGTGGATGGTCTTATTTATCAAAATTGGTTAGAGTGAAGAATGGTTTACTATTAAGTATGTCTTGAATAAGTAGTGCAATTGCTGGGAGATATTCTGGTACACAAAACTTAAAGTTAGCAAATTTGTCTGCATTGCTTTTAAAGGATTAGTTCACTTCAGAATTAAAATTTCCTGATAATTTACTCACCTGCATGTCATCCAAGATGTTCATGTCTTTCTTCAGTGAAAAAGAAATGAATCCATTCCAGGATTTTTCTCCATATAGTGGACTTCACTGGGGTTCAACGGGTTGAAAGTCCAAATGTCAGTTTCAGTGCAGCTTCAAAGAGCTCTACTTGATTCTAACCGAGGAATCAGTGTCTTATCTAGCGCAACAATTGGTCTTTTTCTAAAAAAAAAAAAAAAAATTGTATACTTTTAACTACAAATGCTTGTCTTGCACTGCTCTGTGATGCACAACGCATGACGTAATCACGTTGGAAAGGAGGGAGTATCAAGCAAGTGTTTACAAAGTGAACCATGCAAAGACTTAAGTCAAACGGCCTTTACAAAAAAGGTAAAGCAACAATGTTGGATGATTTTGAAGTTGGAGGAGAAAATTAGATGTTTTTCGCCCTACTGCGGTACTTCTGCCTCCGTTACGTGTGACCTTTCCAACATGATTACATAATGCGTGGTGCATCACAGAGCAGTGCAAGATGAGCATTTGTGGTTAAAAAGTATATACATGTTTTTTTTTGTTTTGATTTTTTTACGAAATGAGCGATGGTTTCTTTAAATAAGACTCTTATTCCTCGTCTGGGATCATGTAGAGCTCTTTGAAGCTGCACTGAAACTGACATTTGGACCTTCAACCCGTTGAACCCCAGTGAAGTCCACTATATGGAGAAAAAAAACTTAATTTCTTTTCAACTGAAGAAAGAAAGACATGAACATCTTGGATGACATGGGGGTGAGTAAATTATCAGGAAATTTGAATTTTGAAGTGAACTAATCCTTTAAGTATAAATCAATTTCTGAAAATTGTTTTGAAAATTAATAATGGATTCTGTCATTTACTTCTCGCATATATTATTATTATTATTATTATTATTTTTTTTTGCACAAAAGTGACCGTGAATGCAGCATAGCATACTTTAGCTGGCAGAAAAATTCCCTGTTCATTGTGCTTTTTTTCCCCCTTACGTGATGTAGAAGAATTAAGAGTCTAACCCTAACTTTCATATGTTCATATTCAGGTTCAATATATTATAATTGGATGCACTTTTGAACTATTGTTGGTCTGTACATGCTCAAATTTTGCAGGACATTTTCCAGATTTCATAACCATGCCAAATGCACTACCATTCAAAAGTTTGGGGTCGGTAAGATTTTTTTTTTCCCCAAAGAAAATTAAACTTTTATTCAGCAAGGATGCATTCAGTTGATCAAATGTTACAGTAAAGAGTTTCATAATTTTACAATAATTTTACTTTTGGAAATCGTATCGCATCACAGGAATAAATTATAGTTTACAATATATTAAAATAATATGTAATATTTTAATAATTTAAAATAAATAAAATAAATGCACTTTTTCCAAAAAAAAAAAAAAATATATATATATATATATATTTTGCTGACCCTAAACTTTTGAATGGTAGCGTACATTATATTGCATTGTAAAAATCACATCAAGTGGTCACAGATTGCCTGAAATATAATTTAAATTATAAACTCAAACTTAACTAGTTTAGAAGGAGTTCATGCATGAACTTGACTGAATTATTTTCACTTTTTTAAATTGAAATGAACATTTATAAGAGGGGAATCCTAAGACAATGATTGAGCCTTATTTTTATCTATCTTTATAAGATGTACTCAGTATGTCAGGGTAATTCTAGAATTGACAAGGTAAAACTCAGACAGCATATTTGGGATTTATTTTTAAAGAATTTGATTGTTCATTTGTCTTCATGTCAGTGTCAAAGGTCTGAGTGACTTCTTACATGACACAGTGGATATAATAAGATGGTTTTATGATCCGATATATAAATATATATTTTCAATTATTAATCATACTAAAGGGAAATATCTTTTAAACTGGAAATGTGTATATAAAAACAGTGTATATATTTATCATACAGGGCGTTCTTTCACGCATAAAGAGAGTTTTACAGAACTGTTCAGTGTTTGGAGGCAGGTTGACATTCCTTTAAAGTTGAAAGTGAAATGGATTACTCTCACATCATAATGTGACCAGTCAGAAGTTTCTTCCATTATAATTTGAGTTTTGCCAACTGTGAAAGCTGATTGGTCAAAAATTCTGCGCCACGTAGTTGCAAACCTGTTCTGTGTTGCTGTGATTGTATTTTTAATTTCAAAGTGGACAAACGAATAGCTTGCCGCGTCGGAGTCGGATGGTTAGGACAGTGTTTTTGTTTTGCACGATTTGAGTGCGTTTCGCCTCTTCTCCTGTAGATACCCTCAAACACACACACATCTGATCCAGACCGCAGATTTGTGTTTTCAATATATTTACGAAAAGATTATCTTTGTTTAATAGTGATTGTGTTTTGCTCATGCTGTTACTGCTTTATGATCTATAAAAAAAGCACTTAGAGCATTGAACTACGAAATGTATTGTTGAATGTCGTTTTGTTTACTGACTTGCACCTCCAAATATCTCTAATATACACCCATACGATGGTTTTCAACTGCTTTGTGTTCTTTTGAAAAGGGGGACTGTTCTCACCTGACTGAACCCGATTGGACTCTCCTAGTTTACACCGCTTGTGGCATCACGGTCTTTGTTGGGGACGCTCAGAATTGGCTGTTCATTGTGGACATTTGGGGAAGAAAGCATGATATACGTAGTTTTTCGAACGGTGGTCTGGGAAAATTTAGATAGAAAAAAAACACTTTTTTAAAAAAAAAAAAAAGATAAATAATAACACTAATATTAAACTAGGCAACTAAATTTCATTAAAATAAAGAAAATATCAAAAGTAAAATATGATGCAAATAAAAAATATTTGATTAAAATAAATGAAACTTGATTTCGATAAATACATTGGATTAAGTAAATATATACATTTGATTCACATAAATAAAAATTGATTTAAATAAAAGATCTAACAGTGCAGTAGTTTAGTACGGAGGACCAAATGTGCAGAAATTAAAAATAAATTTTGCTTTAGAGAAGAGAAAGAGTTACTGACAATCCTCATTTTAACTGAGTGAGAATCTCCAGTTTTGTTGTTGTTGAGCAACTGAAACACGAGCTGCTAAAGCTCCGCCCTCTTCGAGAAAGCGGGCCGGGAGCAGCAGCTCATTTGCATTTAAAGGGACACACACAAAAAAACGGTGTGTTTTTGCTCACACACAAATAGGGGCAAATTTGACAAGCTATAATAAATGATCTGTGGGGTATTTTGAGCTGAAACATTCTGGGGACACCATAGACTTTACATATTGTAAAAGGTCACCTTTAAATATTTGCTGACTGTCCTCAGGGGACAGCGAGAGATAAAGCCAGGCATGACAAAGGGCATGTGAGGTAATGCTACCATGCGGTGAGCTGGCAACAGAACCGAAGGCAGATGGTCGCACTGCTTATAGTCGGAGGTGACAGTAATCTCGATAAGTGGGGGTGATAAATCTCTTGAGTATGGAAACATTACAGAGGTCTTCGTTATTAACAGAAAAAAATGTCTTGTTGTTTTAAGGTTAATGAAACTACACTAAGCGGAAAATGTCCTGCCAGAAAATAACCAGTAACGTTACCATTTCTGTTTTTCCTTGTTCTATCAGTCTATAAAAGGTAAGTAAGCAAAGGTAAGGTAATAATTTATTAATTTAAATATTTTTAGGACATCCTGCAGCCCTCTTGGAAGTATGTTGAGGCCACCTGGGTATGCTGCCCTAATCCAATATCTTTGGAAAATTAATTTTCATAGTTTGATTAAGGAAATAATAGCATAACAATAAGTGGCACACTGCAAAAAAATGCTGTTCTTACTTAGAATTTTTGTCTTGTTTCCCGTCCAAATATCTAAAAATTCTTAGATCAAGAAGCATTTTCTTGACGAGTAAAAATTGTTTTCTTATTTTTAGAAAAAAAAAAAAAAGTCAAAATTAAAAGTGCTAAAGAGGATGTTTTGTTTTATACATTTTTGCAATATAAGTCTTTACTAACTGATAAAAGACTATTTATTAGGTGCAATGAAAGGAATAATATTAATATACATCATCTGTGCACGAGGTAGGGCCTTAAAAACATTAGCCAATCGATGATCGCGTAAACGATTGGGCTTCTGGCTTGTCAATCACTGCCGTGACGTTCCTTGTGAGAGACGAACGCGGCTGCGCGCTCTAGTAACTTTCCACACTTTAGCACCTTTAAAACAAGCAACATAATCTACCAATGGGGTACGCAAAATAATCTTAATCAAAACTGAACACAAGATTATACAGCTTATGTTTGGTTTGAAATAAGATTATTTTGCTTACCCCACTGGCAGATTATGTTGCTTGTTTTAAAGGAAAAACTCACTTAATTTTGACCTATTTTTACAAGAAAATAATTTTTATTTGTCAATAAAATGCTTCTTGATTTAAGAACTTTAAGATATTTTGACTAGAAACAAGACATTTTTTTTTTTTTTTTTTTTTTTTTTGCATTGCAACTATGACTAAATAACATATTAAGCACAAAGTTCTTCTGGTATTGATTCACATTTATGTTTACTAGAATAAGACTGAGAACCTGAAACAGAAAGTATAGTCTTCCATCTAAAATTCCCAAATTTTCCACATTTTTGGGTAAAATTGCATAATCAACTATCAACAAGAAGAGTCTCTAAAATTGAGCTGAACGTTTTTATGGGACAATTTCATCACACTTGCCATTTAAAGCATTGAGATTGTGATTATACAAATATATCTTAAAAATAGTAATCCTTATTAGAATAATGAGTGTCATGTCACTGAAGTCTGCTTTTGGAGAGCCGTCATTCATCTTTCTTCAGTATTCTAGCAGCAATGTCTCTCTCCTAAAGCAAATAAATGCATAAAACAACATTGATTAACCACTGCAATCTTATCAGAGCTGATCAAGTGTGCTATCTGTGTCCCACCAGGAAGAAGCACATAAAAGCATGTATATATTGTTATTGCTAAGCAACTACGCAAACTTTTGCTAAACCTTTGCAGTCTCCAAACCTTTCCAAAAAAGCAGAGAACATTCTCTGATTGGTTGATAAGTTTTACACTCGTAGAAGAAAAGGTTCCATATGCAGTAGAACCTTGAAGGTGAAAAATGAAAATTCTGTCATCATTTTCTCACTTCCATGTCGTTCCAAACCTGTAAGACTTTTGTTCATCTTCAGAACACAAATTAAGATATTTTTGATAAAATCTGAGAGATTTCTGTCCCTCCATTGACAGTCTACACCAACTACCAGTTTGACGCATCAGAAAGTTCATAAAAAGATCGTAAAACTAATCCATATGAATTGAGGGGTTTAGTCCAAATTTTCTGAAGAGACTCGATCACTTTACATGATGAACGGATTGAATTTAAACTTTTATTCACATATAAACATTCACCTTTTATGGTTTCCCATCATGGGATCATTTTAAATATAATAAGTAATATTGCACTCACCATTTTAAGTTCATCAGCACAAGCATCAAGTTTTACCCTCAACTCATCTGTAACGGTAACATCAGACCGCACTGACCAGAGACCATCCCTGAAGCTCACAGGCATAGAAAACACCAAACCTGCTGGAATCCCAAACTGCCCTGCAGAATTAGAAAAGTCACACATGCTGATCATGCATTTACAAGCATTAGCCTATATAAAAATATAAAAGATACATTATAAATATGTATGTAAGCCATATTTATTTCATGTTTGAGGATGATTTATATGATCTTGCCTGTACTAAGTACACCCAATGAGAAAACTTCCTCTGGAGAAGCTTCATTATTCCAGGCCCTTAAAATGCTCATTATTCCATTGGTTGATGATATTGCTGTGGCTTTGTTGGTCATTGATGAAATTGTGGCACGATGTTTATGTACTAAAGTCATAAAATCTGTCTCCAGCCATTTCCTTATAAAACAAAAGATGAGTATAATTATGAGTTTAATTACTGTATTTAAGATATGTATGGACTGATGACATACATCTGATTTATTGTTTACTTAATTATACCATTTATAATGATTCATAAATGGATTCATAATGAAATTGCGTAAAAGAGCCATATGGCCTGAGTCATGCACCACAATGATCTTTACCAATCATAAATCATTTCAATGACTCGCTGAGAAAAACCATCTGGTCCCCAAATTGCGCCATCATATCTGAAAACCTTCGCCCTCTGCAGGTCAATATGGTAACTGCCACTGATGTTTCCCCATACAATAACATTAGTCATGTCTGTGAATATAAGAAAATAGGAAAATTTGAGCATGCACAGCAAAAGACATTAAGACAAGAATTACTTATTTTTAATTTTATTTTATTAATATAATTATTTGTGGAAAATAATATATTAATACCTATAATCAATAATGACATTATTATAATTTATTTTTAAATTATTTTAACATATATGTATATATGTGTTTAATATATATATATTATATAATATATATATATATATATATATATATATATATATATATATATATATATATATATGTGTGTGTGTGTGTTACGAATGCGGCTCCCGCGGCTCTTCATCCCGGCCGCCGGAGGGAGCCGTCACCGGAATATTGACTTGTTGCTTTCTGGACTACATTTCCCATGGGCCCTCATTCCTGGGACTGATTGCGCACACACCTGCATCACATCACACTCACTCCATAAAACACTCACACACGCATCCATGCACCGCGAAGTCTTGATTTGCCCTGGTGATCATTTCTGAGCGTTTTCTTGTGGACTGTTACCCCGTTATCGATTGGACTGCCTTACCTCTGTGAACCTTTGCTGCCGACCCCGATCTCTGCCTGTTTCCTGGACTCTGTTTGTTTGCCGCCTGCCACGATCCCTGCCTGTTGTAAGACCTTGTTTCATTGCCGCCTGTCTCGACCTAAGCCTGTCCCTGTTTACGCTACTGTCTTGTCCCTGTTTGCATTGTGCTGTCTTGTCTTAATAAAGACGCTGCAAATGGATCCTCACGTTGTTGACCCATCATTACAGAAGACTTCGCCATCAAACGATCCAGCAGCCCTCATGCAAATTTCCACCGAGCTTTCAGCACAAGCCAGCCAGCTCGCGGTGCATCAGCACCAGCTGAACCGACTCACCTCTCTCACCGAGGAACTAGTAAAGACTTTGCAAGGCCTACGCTTCGCCTCTCCTGAGGCCGCCATGCCGCCATCTCCCGCCGCTACCAGTCAGGCGATCACGCCGTCCCCAGTCAACCCACGCCTCGCTCTGCCTGAGAAGTTCGACGGCAATCCTGCCAAATGTAAGGGCTTCCTGTTACAATGTTCTCTGTTTGTTAACCAGCAACCATCCTTGTATTCTACAGAGATCAGTCGCATATCCTTCGTCTGTTCTCTGCTCACGGGCAAAGCGCTAGACTGGGCCACAGCAGTATGGAGAGAGGACAGCTCGGTGTTTCCCACTTTCTCTGCGTTCCTACAAAGCTTCAAGGAGGTGTTTGAACACCCGGAGGGCGGCAAGAGTGCTGGTGACCAACTGCTCACCGTAACTCAGGGAAAGTCCACGGCCGCGGAGTTTGCTCTACAGTTCCGCACACTGGCCGCACAGACCAACTGGGTGGAGGACACGCTGAAACTACTCTTTCGCAAAGGCCTGAATCTGGAGCTCCAAGCTGAACTGGCATGCCGTGACGAGGGCAGGTCATTAACTTCATTCATAGAGCTGACCATCCACATTGATAATCTCCTCCGCTCCCGCCGGCCGCTTCGTTCCCTCGCCACCAGCGCAACTCCATCAGAACCCATGCAGCTTGGATATACTCCTCTTCAACCCGAAGAACGAGAGAGAAGACGCCAAATGCATCTATGTCTCTACTGCGGACAGGCTGGTCACATCAAGATAAACTGCCCAATCAGACCCAACGTCTCCAACCCCAGATCGGTGAGTTCAGATTACCCCTCTAACTGCCTGAAAATACCCATCCAAATCACCTGTAACGGCCGGGTTGTGTCCACTCACGCACTCCTGGACTCCGGGGCTGCTGGAAACTTCATATCAGACACTTTCACCCATGAGCATGATATCCAGTTAACCAACTGTCATTCCCCATTAACAGTGGAGGCGTTAGACGGGAAGCCCATAGGAGGAGGAAGGGTGTCGCATATCACCTCTGACCTCGGCCTGCAAGTCGGGGCCCTTCACAAGGAACAAATTCGCTTCTACGTCATTCACACGCCCAACAACCCCGTCATCCTAGGCCTGCCCTGGCTCCGCACACACAACCCTGTCATTTCCTGGAAGGAGGGTCAGATCGTCCAGTGGGACCCCGCATGTCATCAGCACTGTCTGAGTCCAGTTCTACCCATCGCCATTCATGCCATAGCCGTCAATGAAGCCCCAGTCGACCATGAATCAGTCATCCCCGCCGAATACGACGACCTGGCACTAGCCTTCAGTAAATCCAAGTCCGCCGAACTGCCGCCGCACCGCTCCAGTGACTGTGCGATTGATCTGCTGCCTGGGACTACGCCCCCCAAGGGCCGTATCTTTCCTCTGTCGCAACCTGAGGAGGCGGCTATGAAGTCATACATCGAGGGAGAACTAGCTAAGGGATTCATTCGGCCCTCTACCTCTCCCGCCTCATCAGGGTTCTTCTTCGTCAAAAAGAAGGATGGCAGCCTCCGGCCGTGCATAGACTATCGTGGCCTCAATGACATCACCATAAAGTTCAGGTACCCACTACCACTAGTACCAGCGGCCCTTGAACAACTTCGTCAAGCCCAATATTATACCAAACTAGACCTCCGGTGTGCTTATAATCTGATTCGCATCCGAGCAGGCGACGAGTGGAAAACTGCCTTTTCCACCTCCTCTGGCCACTACGAGACCCTTGTCATGCCCTTCGGTCTATCCAACAGTCCTTCAGTCTTCCAATCGTTCATCAATGATGTCCTCCGAGATATGCTAAATCGGTGGGTCGTGGTTTACATCGACGACATCCTGATCTACTCCAACACATACCACGAACACGTCCAACATGTTCGAGCAGTTCTGCGACGTCTGATCCAACACAAACTCTACGCCAAGGCCGAGAAATGTGAATTTCACCGCACTTCCACTTCTTTCCTGGGCTACATCATCAGCCGTGAAGGAGTAGCGATGGATGATGGAAAGGTCAAGGCGGTGCTGGAATGGCCGCAACCACGCACACTAAAAGAATTACAACGGTTCCTGGGGTTCGCCAACTTTTACCGGAGGTTTATCAGAAACTTCAGCGGGGTGGTCGCTCCCTTAACCACCATGACAAGACGTAAGACCTCCCGCCTCACTTGGTCACCAGAGGCAGTCCGAGCGTTTCAGGAACTGAAGAGACGCTTCACATCAGCTCCAATTCTCCGTCACCCAGATCCCGAACTTCCGTTCATTGTGGAGGTGGACGCCTCCAATACCGGCATAGGAGCCGTACTATCCCAGCGTCAGGGTGAACCACCCAAAATGTTCCCCTGTGCGTTCTACTCCCGTAAGCTGTCCTCCGCTGAACGCAACTATGATGTGGGCAACCGGGAGCTACTTGCCATGAAAGCGGCGCTGGAGGAGTGGCGTCATTGGCTCGAGGGGGCTAAGCACCCATTCGTAATTCTAACTGATCACAAGAACTTGGAGTATTTACGATCTGCCAAGCGTCTAAACCCACGACAGGCCAGATGGGCAATGTTCTTCACCCGCTTTAATTTCACAGTCACTTACAGACCTGGGTCAAAGAATGTAAAGGCGGATGCGTTATCAAGGCAAACGGATGAACCAGAGCGCTCAGAGAACACTGAGAATATCCTGCCTGAAACTCTGCTGCTCGCTCCCGTGCAATGGGACATAATGACGGAAATCTCACAAGCCAACGAACAGATCGCAATCCCAGCGACCTGTCCACCTAACCGCACCTTCGTTCCCGCACATCTCCGAGACAGACTATTGCACCAAGTCCACGATTTCCCCAGTTCCGGCCATCCGGGCATCACTGCCACTCTCCAGCTCCTGCAGAACCAATTCTGGTGGGAGACCATGCTCGCTGATGTCACCACCTTCCTCAACCACTGCACCGCCTGTCAAACCACTAAGGCTTCACATCAAGCCCCGGCCGGCCTCCTTCAACCACTTCCCATTCCACAACGCCCATGGTCCCACATCGCTATCGACTTCGTCACCGATCTACCCGAGTCCCAGGGAAACACCACCATCCTCACTGTTATCGATCGTTTCTCCAAAACCTGCCGTCTGCTGCCATTACCCAAGCTTCCCACCGCGTTGGAAACCGCTGAACTCCTGTGCAACGCGGTCTTTCGCTTCTACGGATTACCTGAGGACATAGTATCCGACAGAGGACCCCAGTTCACCTCCCGCGTCTGGGCCGCTTTCTTCAAACAGCTTAACGTCAACATCAGTCTCACCTCTGGGTACCATCCTGAATCCAACGGGCAAACCGAACGCATGAACCAGGAATTGACACGGTTCCTACGCACCTACTGTAGCCAGAATCAGGCGGACTGGAGCCGTTATCTAATGTGGGCGGAATATGCACAGAACTCCCTACGAAAACCTGCCACCGGCATCACCCCATTCCAGTGCGTCCTGGGCTTCCAACCTCCGCTCTTCCCCTGGTCTGGCCAGCCATCAGAATTACCTGCAGTCACTGAGTGGATGCGCAGAAGTGAGGAGACCTGGGAGTCAGCACATCACCACCTACAGCGGGCAGTGAGACGCCAAGAGCTTCACGCCAATCGCCACCGACGGCCCAATCCTCACTACACTGTTGGGCAATGGGTATGGCTATCCACCAGGGATCTTCGCCTCCGACTTCCATGTCGCAAACTCAGTCCCAGGTTTGTAGGGCCTTTTCAAATCATAAAACAAATTACCCCTGTATCATTCCGTCTAGACTTGCCTTCTAATTATCGCATTTCTCCCACTTTCCATGTGTCGTTGCTGAAACCCTCCGGGGGACCGAGAGAGGAGCCTGCGGGAGCCGAGACCCACAACCCCCCACCCCTGATCATCGAAGGCGAGGAGGCCTATCAGGTCCGAGATCTACTCGATTCCAGGCGCCGGGGTGGAAAACTGCAGTATCTGGTGGACTGGGAGGGGTACGGCCCGGAGGAGCGGTCCTGGGTCAACAGGGAAGATATCCTGGATCCATCACTCATGGAGGAATTCCACCGGACGCATCCGGAGCGACCGGCCCCTCGTCCACGCGGTAGACCCCGGCGCCCGCTTCCTCGCGTCTGGAGCCGCTCGCAGGGGGGGGGCTCTGTTACGAATGCGGCTCCCGCGGCTCTTCATCCCGGCCGCCTGAGGGAGCCGTCACCGGAATATTGACTTGTTGCTTTCTGGACTACATTTCCCATGGGCCCTCATTCCTGGGACTGATTGCGCACACACCTGCATCACATCACACTCACTCCATAAAACACTCACACACGCATCCATGCACCGCGAAGTCTTGATTTGCCCTGGTGATCATTTCTGAGCGTTTTCTTGTGGACTGTTACCCCGTTATCGATTGGACTGCCTTACCTCTGTGAACCTTTGCTGCCGACCCCGATCTCTGCCTGTTTCCTGGACTCTGTTTGTTTGCCGCCTGCCACGATCCCTGCCTGTTGTAAGACCTTGTTTCATTGCCGCCTGTCTCGACCTAAGCCTGTCCCTGTTTACGCTACTGTCTTGTCCCTGTTTGCATTGTGCTGTCTTGTCTTAATAAAGACGCTGCAAATGGATCCTCACGTTGTTGACCCATCATTACAGTGTGTGTATATATATGAAATAATAACTATAAAATACATATGATTCATGTGCTTGTAAATGTAAAAAATGCATATTGTTTTTTCAGAATACTTTAGTTTTTTTTACAGAATAATTACAAATCATATTAAAATAATCAAACTGAACTGATTCAAATTTCAAATGCAACATTGTATTGCAATTGAATATTAGAACAAATATTTATTATTTTATTAATGTAATTATGAAAATTATATATATGTATAGTATTAAAAGTTATAAATATAATTTATTCTTTGTTATTTTAACAATGTAATTATTGATTATAAATAATATAATAATATAACATATTTTAAATTATATAATATTTTTTATAAAAGGTTATATTAATATAAAAATTAATTTTGTGAATGTAAAAAGGGCATATTGTTTCTTCAAAATACTTTTGAAAATAATTACAACTCATATCAAAATAATCAAACTGATCTGAATCAAATTTCAAATGCATCATTGTATTGCAATTGAACATTAGAACAAATATTTATTATTTTACCTGCGGTTTTCACCGACAACTTCTGCGCAAGCTGAGTTCTTGCCTCGCATTCCAGCTGCGTTGTCATCGCCACAAAGTTGTGCGGGTCAGCAGAGGGTGCGTTCTCAATTAACAGCGAGCACTTCAGATTAATAAAGGAGTCTCCCGCCACGATCACTCTTACGTCTTTCCGTGCGTTCGCCTCGATGAGTTGCCCATAGCAAAAGAAACGTTCTGCAACCCGGCTCACCATGTGGTCCTTGTCATCCGGTTCGTCGTTGCTTTCACATATAGGCTGTAGCTCATCTAGAAAGATGATAAAATGCGCTTCCTGAAACGCCTGTGTCTGGTCTGAATGGACAGTGACCTCATGGAGCTGAGGCAGGGCGAGGTCTTCTGTTTCCATCTTGAGTCCCCGTAACATTTCCTCAGAACCGCAGGTGTCCATGAGGTGAAGGCTGAAAAGAGGGAGACCTGGAAACAGTCCCGGGGTGAACAACTGAGGGATGAGGCTGTAGCAGATGGGGTTCAGAGCACTGAAAGAGGTTTTTTCTCAGGTTAAATGTCATGCATCTAAAGATGGTAAGAAATCTTTTTTACTCTTTTAAAGTGCCCCTATTATGCTATTTTAAAGGATTCTAATTTTGTTTTGGAGGTCTACTATAATAGGTTTACATATATGGGTTAGTTAACCCAAAAAATGAAAATTCTGTCATGATTTACTCACCCTCATGTCATTCCAAACTCGTAAGACTTTGGTTCATCTTCAGAACACAAATTAAGATATTTTGAATGAAATCTGAGAGATTTCTGTCCCTCCATTGACAGCTACACAACACAAAAAGTTCATAAAGAGATCATAAAACTGGAACTACTGATGACTCGTTCTTTCTTTTGCGAGACAATTTGTCGAATTTATCAAACACATTGATCTTTGAAACTTTGCAGACCTTTTACATTCACACTACATGAAAGGTAATCTCAGAAAAAAGCATAATGGGGCACTTTAAAGGCAAAGGGGCCTGATGAAACACGTCCACCTGCTGATCCAGATGTGCAGAGGTCTGAGAGACATGTGTCGGTGGACTTCCTCCTTCATACACAGCTCTTTAGTTTGCTGATTCTCTACTGCAATTTTTAGCATCAGATCAGAGTTCATATCTGAGGTGATGCCATAGTAACCCTGCAGGAGAGGACAGAAGTATTGATCTTCACATACAGTATCTAAATGAAACTGGATGTTGCTGATCTTAGATTAGTTATGAATTAATAATTCAGGGCAGAAAGGAACTTTCTGCAGTGGTTTGGGGGAAGGATTTGTTTAATTTTAAGTTTTATCTTATAGTCTAAATCAATATACTGCAGTAGTTTTAAAGCTAAAATAATACCTGAAATATTTTTTTGCATAAAATCACTACAGTTTCTTCAGATTTTCTCAATCACTTTGGATCTGTTAAATCCACCAGCTGGACTGCCCTTGATTTCCACCAGAGGGCACTCCTGTCTTGGTTATAGTACCATGGACTGCATGTCCCACAACCCATTGCCCGGACTCATTATGCCTGATTACATCCACCTGTGTCTCATTATCCTTGTTAACCCTGCCTATATAAACCTTTTTTGGCAGTTTATGTGAAGTCGTGTATGTTGTTATACTGCATTTATGAGTGTTAACCTGGTTTCCTGAGTCTTTTTTTGTTTTTTGATTTGCTGCCCATATTATGCCTGTGATTTCTACCCTGTTGCGTATTTATGTTGTTTGCCCTTGTGTTTGACCTTTGCTTGGTATATGGATTACGATTCTGGAATGTCCCAATAAAGCTGCATTTGGATCTTCAACTAAAGTCTCGGAGCATTTTGTATCAGGATCAAATCTCAAATGAGTTTGTTTTTTTTCCTCAAAACAATAAGTTCAGATCTCTGAATAATTAATTTCTTCATTTATCACATCAGATATGTGCATTGTTTTAGTACATATGTGCAAAAGAGTAATTAGCTGTCTACAATTTACACAATATTAGTTGATTCACAGTGAAATTGTCATACTGTTTATAACATTCTGTAATCATGTGAGCCATCATTACATGCAAAATGATCCATTCAATACAAAATCTTTCTGAGATGTACTTATGTATTCCAAAAAATATCTATGACATGGAATGTTTTCTGTTTACATGTAAGACATTGTTATAAAAATAAATGCAGTATATATACATACAAATTTGCATACTTTTGCCAAAAAAAAAATCTGTAAATAGGCTACGTTTTGAAGCATGAACAGTGTTCCTTTTTAAAGTACTGTGTTACAATATTGCGTTAATCCCTAAAAAAGTAACTAATTGCATTAGTTACTTTTTATGGAAAGTAATCATTACTTTTGCATGACTTTTTCTCACCTGGGCCGGGTTTGCTTGTACTATTTTTGGTAAATGTAAAGGCCTTTTTCACACCTAAACTGAAATAAATAAGCCTCTGCACTTACAATTTCTCTCAACATGGTGACAGGAGAGCTGTCAGTCAAAAAAAAAGTAACTCAAACATTTTGTTGCAACTTTAAAAGTTGAATGCGTTACTTTACTAGTTACTTGGAAAAAAGTAATCTGATTACGTAACTCGTGTTACTTGTAATGTTATCACTTGAGTTGCTACATTTTGCAAGTTTTTCAAAAAAAATAATGAGCCAAAGCGACTGAGAAAAGCTGTAACCTTAATTTATATGGACTGTATCCTTATTTACTTTTTACTTGAAATGAATTCCTCCTTTATTTTGGTATCCTATCATGCAAACCTGAGCATGCTCAAGGAAATCATTGAAGCCTCCGATCAGCATTCCTTTACCCCCGCGATCAATCAGCTCCCTCCATACGATAGGAGAGCTTGAATGTGTCCATTCATTTGATGCGCAGGTGTCCTCCAGCCATATCTACACAGAAAGATGGTTCAATATGAATAAAAGACATAAATGAACCGAGGACATCTTTAGTTCAACATAAAAATGGTGTGGAAATGATTAAAGAGCTCTTAAAGCTCCACATGAATTCACAGGTTTACCTTCCAGTCACTGGGGTGAACACAAATCTTGTGAATGTGGAAATCTGGCAGGTTTCTTTGCAGCACATCAGCAAGAAGCTCAGCTTTTGCGTAATGAGGACAATCTGCTCTTCCTGTGTAAGTGAATGGAGAGAATATTATAGCATTAAAATGTTGCTGACTTTGACATGACTGACCACAAACATAATCATAAATACTGAAGGGTTTGACTAGATGAAACACAATAACTGCTATAAACCATAAAGTTTACAAACAGACAGACCGACAGACAGATAGATAGATGTAGAATGATAGATAGATAGAAATATAGATAGATGTAGAATGATAGATAGATGTAGAATGATAGATAGAAATATAGATAGATGTAGAATGATAGATAGATAGATAGATAGATAGATAGATAGATAGATAGATAGATAGATAGATAGATAGATAGATAGATAGATAGATAGATAGATAGATAGATAGATAGATAGATAGATAGATAGACAGATAGATAGACAGATAGATAGATAGCCATAGATAGCCATAGCCATAAAATCGACTAACCTGCAAGAACAAATTTCGCCATGTTTTGGTCCATTCACAAGCGCGTCCGGCGTTGCTAGGTAACATTGTGCGCTCGCATAACATTTCCTGAAGAGGAAACATTTCTCTTTCGTTTTTCAAATCTATATTTTTATTTAAAAAAAATATATATATTTTTTATATATATATATAATATGAATTAAACACGTTATAAAGGAGTTTATTTAACTATTTGGGCTGCATTTTTAAATTAACATTATGAAAATCACGCGATACTGGAAGCGGAACTATAGTGCAGTAATCGCGCGCTCCCTGTTTCTGTCATGGCTGCGCTCATAGTGAGAGCGGTGCACATGTGAAGACAACGACCGAAGGGTTAGATAGATACTTATATTATGATTATTATAGATGATTAAAATGTATGACTGTGCCATAATTGACCGCAAACATGTAAATAGTATACGGGTTTACAGCATTTTTTCAAGGTTTCTGGACAAGGACGTGTAGCACAAATGTCCTCTAAATGTATTTGTTTAATTGACTTGATTTTACATTTTTCACATTATTGTATATGTCTTTAGCTAAATTCAACATTTGGCTATTTATTCGGGTTAAAATGTATTGTGGATAATCAGACATACGTACTAAAAATATACATTTATTTCTGTTATTCTGATTCTAGTAACATTTCAAGATCTTGCATCCATCTGTGACCCTGTCGGATGCATTTCACTGCACATGAGAAGAGACAAAACATGAAAGGTAAAATCAGAAACATCTGTTTGTTGTTGTTGTTTTTGTTTACAATCGTCATTTCTCAACTCTTCCCACAGTGAGCACAACAGCAGTCTATGTGGGCTAAACTGTGGACTTTTTTCTTTTCTTCTTTAGCACAAAATGCATTCAGTGACTACTTCTTTCAAATTATATGAATTATTTTCTTTCTCAGACGACCACTAAAACTCTATGTACCTACAGGTCAATTTTCACCTGTTTACATATTTTTTTTTTTTTCAAAACTGATAAACTAAAGGGATAGTAAAAATGACACCTTCGTATCATTCCAAACCTGCAAGACTTTCGTTCATCTCCAGAACACAAATGAAGATCTTTTTGATGACATCTGAGAGATTTCTGTCCCTCCATTGACCGCTACACAACTGACCCTTTGATGCTTCAAAAAGTTCATAAAGAGATCGTAAAACTAATCCATATGAATTGAGCGGTTTAGTCCAAATTTTCTGAAGAGACACGATCGCTTTATATGATGATCAGATTGAACTTAGGCTTTTATTTACATATAAACATTGATCACTCAATCAGCTCAATCCGGTGCGCAACGTTTTGCTACAGTTTCCGGGTCGAACGACATGTTTCCTGGAAACGGTGTGCAACAGGTTTGAGACACGTTTCTTCTTGTTTGGTGGGTGTGTCAAAATTGTCAGCCCATCAGCAGCAGCATGTTTATAAACCACGCGGGATTAAAGAGAGAGCTCACACAATGGGTCAAAGTGAAGTCGTTTACAAATGTGTTCTCTTTTATTCTGGACGGCAAGGACATCGAGCGTATTTTGCAGTATTAAACACGTATTTATACCGATTTCATCAGGCTCCGAAAATTCTTCAAAAACAACACAAAGCCCAGTTGTGGTAAACAGAAGCTCAAACATGTTTGCTTTACATGCGAGAACCAATGAGGTTCATTCTCGTGTTACGCATCACGTTTGAGGTTTGTTCTCGTGCATCAAGCTGATTCGGTTGAGCTTTTGTTTATATTCGCTGATCAATGTTTATATGTGAATAAATTAAATCCGTTCATCATATAAAGTGATGGAGTCTCTTTAGAAAATTTGGCCTAAACCGCTCAATTCATATGGATTAGTTTTATGATCTCTTTATGAACTTTTTGAAGCATCAGTGTCAGATGCATAGCTGTCAATGGAAGGACAGAAATCTCTCAGATCTAATTAAAATATGTTCATTAGTGTTCCGAAGATGAACAAAAGTCTTATGGTTTTGGAAATTGAGTAATTAATGACAGAATTTTCATTTTTGGGTGAACTAACCCTTAACAGTGTGCTGGTGTTATGGAAGAATGAGTTGATTTGGGAAGTGTTTTGGTAGTTTTAGTGCATTTTGAATGTGAAATTAACTGTTGTGCCAATCTGAAAGTTGCTAAAGAGAACTGTGAGAAGAGTTTTGAAAAACTGGTTGGGAAAAAAAAAATGGTAAAAGTACTGTGGTAATCAAAATACCATAATTTTTATGATGATTTTACAATAGTAACACAAAGTGTAGTAAGTACAGTTGTTTCTGTTTCACATTTTCGTTTGTTGAAACAGGTCACACCATGTCTGAAGCTTTGGAGAATCTCCCACAATGAGCATGTATAAATCAGGTTTGGAGATGTTCAGATGTGCTCTGAGATCCACGGCGCTGTGGAAATGTGACTCTTTTATATGGACACAGACGTCTTTGTGTTATAAAGGCAGAAGCTTTGCTGCGTCATCTCAGTTGGGGAGAAAACGCATACAAGGACACACATTAAAACAAGTCCTGTATTACAGTCAGAGTGGTCATGATGTTCTCGATGCTCAGATTAAACAAACTCCAGCTTCTACAGAGACCAGTGAACTCCTGGATAAAGCAGAGAGGACTCCTTTCTACAGCCATTTGCAGAACTGTTTTTGTCCCACCGATGTGCTGGACACGCTGAAGCAGATCCCAGTGTCGCAGCAGCTCATCAGCAGCATCTTCACACGCATCTGGGAGAGCACGAAGAAAATGACGGATGAGCAGCGGCGCTGTGAGCTGCGGCTGATGTTTGATCACCCGGGGTTTGAGGAGGTCTGTGAACGGGCCGCCGCTGACGCCTGGCGCATGAGGAGTGAGGATCTGGCCTACACTCTGCTGGCCGTTGTCAACCTGGGAGTTTCACAAGACACACGTGTTGTGCAGACACTGCTGCGTGTTATACAGGTGAGTGAAGAGGTTCACATGTTCATTAAAGGTGCAGTACGTGATTTCTGAGAAACGCTGTTGAAAGTGGATCGGACCAATCAGCAGCAGGGGGTGTGTCCACTCATGATGTGGGAGGAGTGTGAGCCACTCAGTGGTAGAGGGCGTGTCCACTCATGATGTGGGAGGAGAGACAGTGAGCTACTCAGCGGTAGAGGGCGTGTCCACTCATGATGTGGGTGGAGAGTGAGCCACTCAGTGGTAGAGGGCGTGTCCACTCATGATGTGGGTGGAGAGTGAGCCACTCAGTGGTAGAGGGCGTGTCCACTCATGATGTGGGAGGAGAGTGAGCCACTCAGTGGTAGAGGGCGTGTCCACTCATGATGTGGGTGGAGAGTGAGCCACTCAGTGGTAGAGGGCGTGTCCACTCATGATGTGGGTGGAGAGTGAGCCACTCAGTGGTAGAGGGCGTGTCCACTCATGATGTGGGTGGAGAGTGAGCCACTCAGTGGTAGAGGGCGTGTCCACTCATGATGTGGGTGGAGAGTGAGCCACTCAGTGGTAGAGGGCGTGTCTACTCATGATGTGGGAGGAGAGACAGTGAGCTACTCAGCGGTAGAGGGCGTGTCCACTCATGATGTGGGAGGAGAGTGAGCCACTCAGTGGTAGAGGGCGTGTCTACTCATGATGTGGGAGGAGAGACAGTGAGCTACTCAGCGGTAGAGGGCGTGTCCACTCATGATGTGGGTGGAGAGTGAGCCACTCAGTGGTAGAGGGCGTGTCCACTCATGATGTGGGAGGAGAGTGAGCCACTCAGTGGTAGAGGGTGTGTCCACTCATGATGTGGGAGGAGAGTGAGCCACTCAGCGGTAGAGGGCGTGTCCACTCATGATGTGGGAGGAGAGTGAGCCACTCAGTGGTAGAGGGCGTGTCTACTCATGATGTGGGAGGAGTGTGAGCCACTCAGTGGTAGAGGGCGTGTCTACTCATGATGTGGGAGGAGAGACAGTGAGCTACTCAGCGGTAGAGGGCGTGTCCACTCATGATGTGGGTGGAGAGTGAGCCACTCAGTGGTAGAGGGCGTGTCCACTCATGATGTGGGAGGAGAGTGAGCCACTCAGTGGTAGAGGGTGTGTCCACTCATGATGTGGGAGGAGAGTGAGCCACTCAGCGGTAGAGGGCGTGTCCACTCATGATGTGGGAGGAGAGTGAGCCACTCAGTGGTAGAGGGCGTGTCTACTCATGATGTGGGAGGAGAGACAGTGAGCTACTCAGCGGTAGAGGGCGTGTCCACTCATGATGTGGGTGGAGAGTGAGCCACTCAGTGGTAGAGGGCGTGTCCACTCATGATGTGGGAGGAGAGTGAGCCACTCAGTGGTAGAGGGTGTGTCCACTCATGATGTGGGAGGAGAGTGAGCCACTCAGCGGTAGAGGGCGTGTCCACTCATGATGTGGGAGGAGAGTGAGCCACTCAGTGGTAGAGGGTGTGTCCACTCATGATGTGGGAGGAGAGTGAGCCACTCAGCGGTAGAGGGCGTGTCCACTCATGATGTGGGAGGAGAGTGAGCCACTCAGTGGTAGAGGGCGTGTCTACTCATGATGTGGGAGGAGTGTGAGCCACTCAGTGGTAGAGGGCGTGTCTACTCATGATGTGGGAGGAGAGACAGTGAGCTACTCAGCGGTAGAGGGCGTGTCCACTCATGATGTGGGTGGAGAGTGAGCCACTCAGTGGTAGAGGGCGTGTCCACTCATGATGTGGGAGGAGAGTGAGCCACTCAGTGGTAGAGGGCGTGTCCACTCATGATGTGGGAGGAGAGTGAGCCACTCAGTGGTAGAGGGCGTGTCTACTCATGATGTGGGAGGAGTGTGAGCCAGTCAGCGGTACAGGGCGTGTCTACTCATGATGGAAGAGAGAGTCACGAGAAAGTGAGCCAGTCTTATTTATTTGAATATATATTAAAATGTAATTTATTCCTGTGATCAAAGCTGAATTTTCAGCATCATTACTCCATTCTACAATGTCACATGATCCTTCTAATTTGCTGATTCCAGGAACGGCTGAATCAGTTTGATATAAGGTCTCTTTCTGTGTTGGCTGCCTCGATACGGGAGATGGAGAACTGTAGGAACGTTCAGGCCTTAAGAGAGGCTTTAAGGTGTGAAGATTGTTACAGCCCTTATATAACTTTATAATGTGATATTTGTGTGTGTTTTCATCAATTTGAGCTCTGATTTTGAAGGTTGTTGCTGAAGGATCGTATTCCTGAGATCCAGAGCGTGGTTGTCCTGCAGAGCATGATGCGTGCGGTGGGCAAAAACTCTCCGATACATCTGAAGAGACAGCTGGCGGTTAGATTTACCATTTATTCACCTAAAATGTATCTCGCACAGAAATTGGATTTCTCAATCAATCGATTTCTGTGGATGATTTTAATAAAAATGTTTACTCCAAAAAACAAGCAAACAAGAAGTTATATTTTGCATAATGAAAATAAAGCTTTTTTTTTTTCATATATCATATTTCGTTATGTGTTTTTGTCACATTGTCCTTTTTTGTATTGCTATTTAGATTTAATTTATTTTTGTTTTAGTTATTTTTTTTTCCAGTTTGTTTTTCAACTAATATTTATATTTTATAATTTTAATAATTTTAGTTAACAATAATAACCCTTAGTAGTAGTTCTCATTAAAGTCTCATTCCTGTAATACAGAATACTGTTTTTTAACAGCCATGATATTTAAATACTTTAAAGTTTGTGTATTTTATTTTTAATTATTTATTAATTATAATTAATATTTTTGTAAATAATAATAAGGAGTAATCTTTCACATTACAGTAATGAGAGTGAGATTTTTTGCATGCTAATAATAAATTGTGAAGGAAACTGTGCTTAATTTTCTTGAAAATTAAATTAAAAATTACTCTTTTTTTATGCAAAATAAAATTTATATATATATTTTTTTTTTCCTTGTGATTTTGGGGTGAAATAATCCTGACGTGTTGCATCTATCTAATGAGAAATGATACTTGCTTCAAGGCTTTTTTTGCCTGTTAAACGAATTAGTGTTTTGACATGATCAATTTCTAGCTCAATTCCTCTGCATTCTCCCTCAGACAAAGACTCTGTCGTTGGCAGATGAGTTTAGTCCACCCAACACCCAGTACATGTTCTCCAGCCTGGCTGCCATGGGCCTAAACTTCAAACCTCTGCTGGATGTCTGCAGCAAGAACATAGCTGGTGAGAAGGACCATGATCCTCTCGGATGTTCCCAGAACTAAAGCAAATCAAGACCTGTCACTGTCACTTCACCTCTCATTGTTTCCTGCAGAAAATGTGCATGAATTCCCCTTCGGTAGGCTTCTGTCTGTGCTGAAGTCCTGCCATGAGCTTCGCTACAGAAACCACACCCTCTTCAGCTCTGTCTCCGAGTACATGACCAGCACATTTGATATGTGGTCCAACAAACAGGTGCGATATCTGCTGAGCCGAGCTTTCAGTTAAACTGATCCATATGAAACTCTACTGTATATATAAAGAGGAATGCACAATATTTTTGCTCAAATAAATGCAGTCTTGATGAGCACAATGTTTCAAAAACATTACAACATTTTACCATCCCCAAACTTTTGAGTGGTGATGTATATTATCAACCATCAGATCAAGTATTGGCCACAATAATAAAAAAAAAAAAAGTGTGCTATAGTTTACCAGAATATATTGTTGCATTCCTGCCTGTAATTTTACATTATCAGAGCGAAGAGTTGCATTTATTATTAGTGGCCTGTGATGAATTACATAATTATGCAGCAGGATTTGTTTTCTTTTATTAAATGCTTTTCATGTTTTCCAGGTGATTCTCATTCTGGTATCATTTGAGGATCTCTTGTTCAGACCTGTTGTCCTGTTGGATGCATTTGCAGAGAGAATCATCCAGAAGCCTGACAGTCTGACGCTGAAAGACCTTCTTAGTGTTTTAAAAGTGTTTTCTCTCCTCAATCATGACCTGAAAGAGAAAAAAACTGAGTAAGCTGCTGTTATAGGTCTTAATCACCTACACTGTCAATGTTGAGGTCGGTAAGATTTGTTAAATGTTTTTGAAAGCTCATCAAGGCTGCATTTATTTGTTCAGAAATGAACAGTAATATTTTTGCAATTTAAAATAACTTTTCTATTTGAATATATTATAAAATGTAATTTATTCCTGTGATCAAAGCTGAATTTTCAGCATCATTACTCCAGTCTTCAGTGTCACATGATCCTTCAGAAATCGTTCTAATATGCTGATTTGATGCTCAAGAAACATTTCTTATCATTATCATTGTTGAAAACAGTTGAAGGGAGCCTGTTATGTCCTTTTTCAAAGGTTTTCATATTTGGTTTTGACATATTTGATTCCTTCCAAAAAGCACAATGTGCTCTGATTTGTCGGCTGGATCCATGTGTTGTGATTGGTCAACCGCTGTAATCTTCTGGTGCTGTTGGGTTATGTTTGTTTTTTTGGATTCAAAAAGGTTAAATAGTCCTGAAAAAAATAGTATTGTTTGTGGTCAAAAATGACCATTTCATCTAGTGGAAACGTTTGGTACTGCGCCCAAATAAAATCTTACTGAAAGCTAATTTTTTTGAAATATCAACCTCAATTTTGGAGCACAGCTTGTTTAGATTTATGGCTTTGATTTTCTGACAGTTTTAGAAATTAAATTTTCAGGTCCATGCTAAAAAAATGGATCATAACTACTGCATAAATGTAATTTAGTATTATTAAATCCCCTAAAAATACAAAATTTTAAATTTTAAAACATTATCGAACAAAAATATAGTACAATCATTTCATTGAAATAAAAAAGGTCATTTTTGACCTACACGCGAGCAGCATCAAAGGGTTAAAGGGTTAGTTCACCCAAAAATGAAAATTCTGTCATTTATTACTCACCCTCATTTCGTTCCACACCCGTAAGACCTTCATTAATCTTCGAAACACAAATTAAGATATTTTAGTTCAAATCCGATGGCTCAGTGAGGCCTTCATAGGGAGTAAGTTAATGTCACTTCCTATGTCAAGATCCATAAAGGTACTAAAAACACATCTAAATCAGTTCATGTGAGTACAGTCGTTTAATATTAATATTATAAACCGACGAGAATATTTTTGGTGCGCCAAAAAAAAAAAACGACTTATTTAGTGATGACCGATTTCAAAACACTGCTTCAGGAAGCATCGAAGCGTTATGAATCAGTGTATCGAATCATGAATCGGATCGCGATTCAAAACCGCCAAACGGCTGAAATCACGTGACGCTCCGAACAGAAGATCCGATACACTGATTCATTGTGCTCCGATGCTTCCTGAAGCAGTGTTTTGAAATCCGCCATCACTAAATAAGTCGTTATTTTTTTGGGGGGGGCGCACCAAAGACATTCTCGTCGCTTTATAATATTAATATTAAACGACTGTACGCACATGAACTGATTTAGATGTGTTTTTAGTACCTTTATGGATCTTGACAGAGGAAGTGACATTAACTTACTCCCTATGAAGGCCTCACGGAGCCATCGGATTTGAACTAAAATACCTTAATTTGTGTTCCGAAGATTAATGAAGGTCTTACGGGTGTGGAACGAAATGAGAGTGAGTAATAAATGACAGAATTTTCATTTTTGGGTGAACTAACCCTTTAAGTGTGTTTAGGAAATGTCCCTAAACTGAGTTTTAGCTCACACTACTAACTAACTCAACTAGGCCTCACCCACTTTTTTGTGTGCATGCCTTGGGTAGGAATTATTTAAATTAGGAATACTGTGTGAAGTGTTCGTTCCCGGAAGAAAACTCAAGACTACAACTGAGGCGTTTCAGGGAGTTCAGAAACAGTGACACTGATATAGACAATAACTCAGGCTGGAGAGACTTTGGTAAAATCTTACTGACCCCAAATTTTTGAACGTTAATGTATGTTCAATAAAAATTATTTTCCAATAAAAAATAAATATTCTTATTTATCAGAATATTCAATGTTATAATTCTCTCAAAAACCCAAAGCAAAAGCTGTTTTTGCAGGACAGGCATGTGTCTGACTTCAGCAAACTTTTACTTCCTGCTTTTTAATTAGGTTTGTGTCCAGTGTGGTGAAGGTCTTAGAGTCCTACCTTCCAAAGTTGTCCCCCACCGACCTCCTGAAAGCCGTTTACTATCTGGCATTGCTGGAGCACATCCCACAAACCCTAATGGATAAACTGCTACAGCAGGAAACCCTGGACCAGATACAGAAAGGTTAATATCTCTACTTCCTCTCTCTCCTCATCCAAAGTGCGTCTCATTTCAGCTGTGATCTGTTACGTGTCCTCATAGGAAAACAGTCAAATAAGGTTCAGAGGTGGCTGCACATGTTGGATCTGTGTTTGCGTCTGGATCAACCTCTGCTGCCGCCCTCCTTGAGGTCTATCCCAGACCTCCACTTCACAGTTCCTGCTCATGACGTCCCAGTCAACCGGGAAATGCTCAGTGCGATCCGGAGCATTGTGGGAAATGCTGCTGTTCAGGACAGTGTGCTGGAGCAGAGCATCTACTTCATTGGTGAGATGAAGCTCATGTTACTGTACAGTTATTGGTTAGTGTTATTTACAGTAGCAGATTTTAAAGTTGGATTCAAACTCACATTTACCACATGAGCACCAACCATAGCTCAATGTGTTTAATCGCTAGGCCAACAGCTCCGACTTTAAAGAAAATAAATGTTTTTATTAGAGTATCATTTTCTCCTTCTCACAAAAGACTTTTCTTTTATGTTGGTGTAACCAAAACTGCCTTGAGGTGGGAAAAATAATAGTAACTATATTTAATTATTTATTATTGCCATATTTACCATATTATTACCATATTGTATTATTATTACATTAATTTAAGAATATATAATATTATTACATTAATTTAAGAATATATAATATTATTATATTAAACAAGCACTAAAACATTATGTATATGGCACCTTCCAGTACAATTTAAAGTGAGTGTTTACAAGCATAAATAAGTGATAATAGACACAAAATAAATGTCAGGAAAACATGTCCAGGTTAAATTTACTCCAAAATCAAAAGGATAAAAATAAGAAATTATAGTTTGCATATTAAAAATACAACTTTTAGCACCATTAAGGTATCCAATACAATGCAATTTGGATTACAAGTTTAAATAAGTGATTGACACACAATACAAGCAATGAAAAAAAAAAAAAAAAAAAAAATATATATATATATATATATATATATATATATATATATATATATATATATATATATATATATATATATATATATTTGTATCTATATTTTTATATACATTTAATATATATTATTTCATAAAAATGATCAACAATGAAATGTCGATAAAGCAAATCAAAAAATAATATGTATACATAAAAGCCATATATATATATATATATATATATATATATATATATATATATAATATGAGCTAATATAAATTAATTTGCACAACCAATCAAATCCCTACATTCCTGCTGAATAATTTTACTCAGAATTGTGTCACATTATATTGTTTAATGTGTTGTGAATTACATTTTATGTTGGATTTAACGTTTGAATCTTTGCTCTAGACTGTGTGATTACTCTCCCTCATCCCAAAGAAGAAACCTGCAGCCTCAGTGCAGAGGATTCTGGGTCACCTGAATGTGCCCGAAGGTAGCACAACACAAGACAACTCTGATGTTTATGTGAAGAGTCACATGATAATCTCACACACCTAGATGTTCCCCACAATTTTGAATTATTAGACGGTTGTTTTAGAGAGAAATAAGCATCTCTCCTCTGTCATGTGTTTCAGGATTGCAGTGGTCTGCGCTCCACCGACTTCATTTTGCTTTGGTACAACACATCCTCGAGCCAGCTTGGTCATCAAACTTCGGCATCTTGAAAAACTTGGTTATAAACCTGTTTTAGTAAGTGTGTTAATTCCTCTGATACACACTAAATAATCACACCTGATACTCACACTTATGCAATATTTTTGGTACATGTGAGTTTTTTAGTCATGTGTCATAGTAATATTATGGTGTTCTTTGAAATACCTTGGAGCACCATGCAAAATACCAGATGAATATGGTAATCGTCACAATATTTAACCAAATGTTCAATCTCTGGTTCTCTTTTTTTATGCATTTCCAATATTATTCCTCATATGCATCACCCTTTTTAGGTTCCCGTCCATGAGCTCAACTCTAAAACTGAGGAAGAGAAGTTTCAGATGCTACAGAAACTCATTTTTCCAGCACAGGAATCCTCTGGAACGCAGGAAATACTGAACAACAGTCCAAAAGAGGAGTGAATTTCATAACAGTTCCTGACGGAGCAATTCTGTTGTATTTCATTTGCCTTTATGATGGATTCAGGATACATATTTATTGATGTATAATATCAGTGTTGTACAGTTATGTATTCCTCCAACACCAAGTGAAAAACAAAATGAAACAATGAATAAATAAATATGAACTGAATTTTTTTAATTAAAAAAATTGACTTTTTTTCATTTTTTTTTTTCTTTTTCCCAATGTAATTTTATTTGAAATTAAAATGCAGAAAAATAATATTTCCGTAAAAAATATTTATCTTTCTATATTTTTGATTTATGCTCATACTCATAGCTCATACTTTGCTTAATACTCAGTGGACGCTTGAAGGCGGTGTAGGACTTTTGGGATCACATCTGTGTGTTTGTGTTTCACTCACCGTCGAAGAAGAATTTGAGCTTTCTGATTGGCTGAAAGGCAGAAACAGGAACTGCTCGAGCCGCACATGAGTGTGTTGTGATTATACTGTGCGACATGAAGCGGTAAAATTCATTATTTGCAAACAATGTCTGAACTGAACGATTATTTAGAAGGTAAGATTACTTTCGAGGAGTTTGAGAGGCGGAGAGAGGAAAGAAAAGCAAAGCAAAAGGTAATATTACACTGCTTTTATTCTGTTCGAAGATTTGATCCACTCACATATTCTCGTTCCAGCTTTTATATCAATTATATAGTATGTGTATACATTATATATATATATATATATATATATATATATATATATATATATATATATATATATATATATATATATATACATACAGTGCATGTATCTCATTTTGCATTGTGATTTGGGCATTTACCACAGTAATGCACCATGGTATTGTGTGTTTTGCTTCAGGATGAGAAGGGAGGAGTGTCAGATGATGAAGATGAGGATGAAGCTGCTGATCAGGAGGATCCTGTCCCGTCCACTTCAAAACGATGTGCTAGAGAAGCACGGAAACGACAAACAGGTGGACATTACATGACATTACAAGGTTACTTTTTGTAACGCTACAGGTGAAAGGGGTAAAAAATAATATTGACATTTTTATGAAACCTCACCAAGTCTTTACTGTCATTACAACATAGCACTATGTTAAAGACTGTGTCAGAATTACACTGAACAAAATTATAAACTTTTTCATGAGCTGAACTCAAAGATCTCAGACTTTTTCTATGTACACAAGGCCTATTTCTCTCAAATATTATTCACAAATCTGTCTAAGTCTGTGTTAGTGAGCACTTCTCCTTTGCCGAGATAATCCATCCACCTCACAGGTGTAGCATATCAAGATGCTGATTAGGGAGCATGATTATTGCACAGGTGTTTCTTAGGCTGGCCACAATAAAAGGCCACTCTTTGTGCGGTTTTACTGTATTGAGGGGTCCGAAAACCAGTCAGTATCTGGTGTGACCACCATTTGCCTCACGCAATACATTTCCTTCACATAGAGTTGATCAGGTTGTTGTGAAATGTTGGTCCACTCCTCTTCAATGGCTGTGCCAAGTTGCTGGATGTTGGCAGGAACTGGAACACGCCGATCCAGAGCATCCCAAACATCCTCAATGGGTGACATGTCCGGTGAGGATGCTGGCCATGCAAGAACTGGGATGTTTTCAGCTTCCAGGAATTGTGTACGGATCCTTGCAACATGAGGCCGTGCATTATCATGCTGCAACATGAGGTGATGGTCGTGGATGAATGGCACTACAGTGGGCCTTGGGATCTCGTCACGGTATCTCTGTGCATTCAAAATGCCATCAATGAAATGCACCTGTGTTGGTTGTCCATAACACACGCCTGCCCAAACCATAACCCCACTGCCACCATGGGCGACTCGATCCACAACGTTGACATCAGCAAACCGCTCACCCACATGATGCCATACACGCTGTCTGCCATCTGCCCTGTACAGTGAAAACCGGGATTCATTCCTGAAGAGAAAACCTCTCCAAAGTGCCAGACGCCATTGAATGTGAGTATTTGCCCACTCAAGTTGGTTACGTGACGAACTGCAGTCAGGTCGAGACCCCACTGTAGTGCCGTTCATCCACGACCATCACCTCATGTTGCAGCATGATAATGCACGGCCTCATGTTGCAAGGATCCATACACAATTCCTGGAAGCTGAAAACATCCCAGTTCTAGCATGGCCAGCATACTCACCAGACATGTCACCCATTGAGCATGTTTGGGATGCTCTGGATCGGCGTATACGACAGCGTGTTCCAGTTCCTGCCAATATCCAGCAACTTCGCACAGCCATTGAAGAGGATTGGACCAACATTTCACAACAACCTGATCAACTCTCTGTGAAGAAGATGTATTGCGTGAGGCAAATGGTGGTCACACCAGATACTGACTGGTTTTCGGACCCCCTTATACAGTAAAACCGCACATAGAGTGGCCTTTTATTGTGGCCAGCATGAGGCACACTTGTGCAATAATCATGCTCCCTAATCAGCATCTTGATATGCCACACCTGTGAGGTGGATGGATCATCTCAGCAAAGGAGAAGTGCTCACTAACACAGATTTGTGAACAATATTTGAGAGGAATAGGCCTTGTGTACATAGAAAAAGTCTGAGATCTTTGAGTTCAGCTCATGAAAAAGTGTTGCGTTTATAATTTTGTTCAGTGTAATTACTAGCAGTTAGTCAAAAAGGTAATTACTTTTCAGATTAAAATTAGACTAGTTTAAGCAGTTAATGCAACTGGCCAAATAGTTACTATATTATTAATTAATTATTTAATTTAATAAATAAATTAAAAGACTAGTTCACTTTCAAATAAAAATGATCCTAAGCTTTACTCACCCTCAAGCCATCCAAGGTGTATATGACTTTCTTCTTTCTGATGAACACAATCTGAATATTAATAAAAATCCTGATGCATTCTAGCTTTATAATGGCAGTGAATGGGACCAACGAGTATGAGCTGCTTCCACCCATATCCATCCATCATATTTATAAAGGCCTTTTGGGTTAATAAAAGGTTACTAAAGCCCTTCTGAAGCAAAATGCTGCACCTGTGTAAAAAAAAACAAAAAAACATATTTAACAAGTTATGAAGTAAAATATGTAGATTCCACCAAACCTCCTTCCATATTTAACTTGCAAAGAAAGTGTAAACTTGCTTTGCGTCAAGTTTTTTCTGTAAGTTGAATAGGGAAGGCCTAGGACGTATCGTAAGCTTTTTGAACTGCGGGAGTTTTACACTTTCTTTTTAAGCTGAATACAGAAGGCGGCCATTCTAATATGCTGATTTGCTGCTCAAGAAACATTTATTATTATTATTATTATTATTATCACTGACAACTGATAATCAAATAGTTTTTGGTTACATATTCTTGCTCGTATAGCAAACATGTTTTTGCATTTGAATGAAGCATGTGGGGATCAATATTCAGTGTGACACAGCAGCATCACATCACACGTTGTATTTTGTGTGATCTCTTGACAGAGACGACAGAAGAAGGAGTGAGTCCATCTGTTCAGAGAGCTTTTGCCTCCATGATGGGAGATGGACTGGAGGAGTGTGTGGATGAGGATGAGGAGGATGAAGATGGAAAGATGGAGTGGAAAGTCATTGGAGAAGAGGACGGTGATGATGATGATGACGATGAAGATGACGCTGAAGATGAAGAGGACAACGACGGCAATGAAGTCACACCCGGAGATGTGTTCGCCTTAGAAATGGAGCTGAACCGTGAGAATAAGAAAATGATGAAGGTCAGTAGATCGCCTTGTTAGGTCAGCATTAATAATCACTGTTATTGATCGTGATACATTTGTAGCATTGATCAAATTTTAGGTTTATTCATAAGCACACTAGTCTTATTTTTATTTTTTTAGGAAAGACGTCCCCGCAGTAAGTTACCACGGGCTCTCAGAGGACTCATGGGAGAGGCCAACATCCGCTACGCTAGAGGAGACAAGGAGGATGCCATCCTGATGTGTATGGAGATCATTCGCCAAGGTGGGTTTTTGTTGTTGGTTATACACTTAGGAGAATACTAAACCATAATGAGCGTTTAATATACAGTATATACGTACAGGGCTTAATTTTTTTGCTCTCCAGCCACTGTGGCTAGTGTTTTTCCAAAGTTACTAGCCACTCAGCATTTTCACTGGCCACAGTTTTACATTGATACCATGGGGAAAACTGCCATATAGATTTTTTTAATATTATAATTTAGCAGAAGGTTTATTATGCCGCTGTCACTTTAAGAGCTGACGCACGGATCTATTATACTGTTACACATGAGTTTTCTTTCTCAACTGTTTACATTCACTTCAAACATGACTGACTGTGTTTACATGAATACTCACCAAGACCGGCATTTGACATTATTTTGTGTGTGTTTGACTGTTTAAGTGCAATAGGCATTTGAAAATAACTCAATGTAGTACTGAGAGATGCCTTTATGTGCCACACTTTGGGTGTGAGAGCAAAATCTGTGAGAAGGAGTAAAATTATGTGCAACGCGCAATCCCAAGGTGAAATTCAAGCCCTGTCACACCAACAATATTCATCTGGAGCAAATTAAACAAGTGAGTGAGAGGAGGAGAGTTTGTGTGTCAACTCATTGTCAGAGAGATGAGAGAGAGAAAGAGCAGCTGGTATTGTGTATCTCTTCTGGGGAAAATGAGTATTGGAAGCGTTTCAGGAACATGCCTGAAATGCACCTTTCATACGGATTACATAAGCAGAGAATATTTCTTTTCTATTCGAATGAGTTTGTTTAAAATTAGACATTTCAAGCTTTCTATTGATATATTTCTCATGTCTGAGACATCAATAGAAAGCTTGAAATGTCTAATTTTAAACAAACTCATTCGAAGTGAGTTTCAGTTCTTTTTTGTGACGCGCTCCAGTTCAGGGAGACATAGATGGCAGAAAGCACATCCTGTATTTTATTTATTTTACAAACGCACAATGTTTTCTTGTTATTGTGAATTTAAACAAATAAAAGTAGACCTAACCCTAACCCTTTACAGTTTTGAATGATGTATTTAAGTTGTTTCCACTGTTACCAGAAAAAAATACAAGTGATCGCGCCGGCGTCTTCGTGTCATGCCGTAAGAGCACTATACTTCAGCTTCTACACTCCACACAAACACTTGGATATGCACCTAATAATAGCCCATGCAAAGTTGTAAACAGCCATGTAAAGTTACTACTTGCATGTTTCAAATGATAAGCCATATTTGAGGCTGATGGATGATTGGCAAATTTGGATTTCCTGTCTGACACACTGTAATTACCACAAGAAACCGTTGTTAATGATCTGTCCCTTAATGGACTACATGATTTCACCATGAGTTTTTTTTTTCTTTTTTTTTCTTCTGTGACTAGCCGACAAAGTCAGCTATCGATTAGTTGAATATTAGAGGTCAGCCCTAGTGTGATATTTTTGATTTAGCCAAAAGTTGAGGTGGGGTCACTCCCACAAACAGAGCCGCAGTGTTAAAAGTTGGCACGGAATGGAAATTGTGATAATCTTTTTTTCTCTATTGTGACATATTCAAGTGAAACAGGTTCTTGAACAAGATAAATAGGGAGGACGGGACTTGATTTTGTCATTGGGGAATTGATTGGATGGTTGAGGTTTGCTATTGGTGGATCTCATGCGAGTGACAGGATGTCCCACCCTCGTGCCAGTAAATGCATCATCAGAGAAGAGAAGAGATGTCACTGCAAGAGGGAGGGGAAGTTATTTTGGTTAAAGATTATGAGGGCATATGAATTTTCAAAAAAATAATGGCATGCACACATTTATAATAAACATTGCAAATATACCATTGAAGATAAGAATTTTGATTTCAAAGTGACTTTAATTGTAGTTAAAATCAGAAGTGCAAACCCCGTCTCGTCCACCTCTCTCAGCTCCTGTGGCGTACGAGCCATTCTCCACCCTGGCTATGATCTACGAGGATCAGGGCGACATGGAGAAAGCGCTTCAGTTCGGACTGATCGCCGCTCATCTGAACCCCAGTGACTGTGAAGAGTGGGTCAAGCTTGCAGACATGTCCTTGGAGCAAGACAACATCAAACAAGCCATCATCTGCTACACTAAAGGTCTGTATACATACAGTAGATACACTACCATTCAGAAGAGGTTTCTTATGGTCACCAAGGCTGCATTTATTTGAGCAAAAACACAAAAAAACTGTGAAAATGTGTCTAAAGCATGCTGTTGCATTCCCAGCTATTAAATACGACTCTAGTAATGTTCAGTACCTGTGGGAGCGCTCCAGCCTTTACGAGCAGGTCGGGGAGCACAAGCAAGCCATGGACGGGTATCGCCGCATCCTCAGCCTGCTGCCGCCATCCGATGGAGAACAGTTCATGCAGCTCTCACGAGACATGGCAAAGTATGATATTCCCCAATGTTCTGAATCTTATGTTGATCACATATGGAAGTGGCCTCTGTTATGATTAGATTAAAATATTTAAATTGGAGTTTATGTATAAATGTAGATAATGCCATGACCATTTCTGAATGCCATACAGCTTGTATATTCTTAAACCCCGGAACTGGGCATGTTTTTATTTCAGGAGTTACTATGAGAGCAGCGAGTTGCCTTCCGCTATAGGCGTCATGGAGGAAGCTCTGGACAGACATCCTGAACTAGTCTCACATGAGTGTGTCAACATGGCTGCTGAACTCTTCATAGCCAACCATCAGCATGACAAAGCTCTAGAGGTGAGATCTGATGAGGACTAGCAGGATGGTCAGTGGCCAATAACAAAATATATAGAGCAGAAAAGGGTGCCCGTTGGCCGATATAACATTATTATATAGAAATGGATTGAATTTATTATTCATTATATTTTGCTTACTCTGGTAGTAGATTAAGAGGTTCTTAATGAAGAAATATCTATTTTTTAGCTGACATTTCGGTAATGCTTTACTTGAAGGGGTGTGCATAAGATTGACATGACACCTTTATAATCATGACATGACACGTCATGAATATGAAGGTTTTATGCATGTTTATGACAACTGTCATTAAGTGTCATTCGCTCAATTATGTCATTTTTAATGCAAAGATGACATTGTTTGAGATGTCTTTGTTACCAATACATCATAACCTGTCAGTGTCTTTGTCATGACAACTAGACATTATTTAGCTTTATGGGTTAACATTACATTAAACTGTCATGTGGTTGGTTTTGACATGAGGCCATTATGTTGAATGTTTTTCTGACCACGTCTTTTCAGTGGTACTTAAACTTGTCATTAAAATGTCATTAGGTGCTAATACTCTATCAAATAATTTTATAACAGCGTCATGATTATTAAAAAAAAAAAATTCTCCAACAGAAGGTCAGATAATAAACCATTTCAAACTTCTTAAAAAAGACGAAACTCTTTATAAAATAATGGTAACACTTTATTTTAGAGTCTTTTAACTAGTTGCTTATTACTATTAGCATGCATATTACTAGAATATTGGCTATTTATTAGTACTTATTAAATACATATTAATGCCTTATTCTGCATGACCTTTTTCTAGATTCTTAATCCTACCCAATACTTAAACTTGACAATTAACTATATTTATAAGCAGTAAATTAGGAGTTTATTGAGGGAAAAGTCATAGTTAATCATTTATATATGTGTTCCCTATACTGAAGTGTTACCAAAATAATGTAATGTGATGTTAACCCATAAAGCAAAGTTTGATAATTAATCTGCTATGTCATGTTTATGACAGGTTATGATGTATTGGTTCATGTCAAGTTATCATAACAAAGACATCTCAAACAATGCCATCTTTGCATTAAAAATGACATAATTGAGCGAATGACACTTAATGACAGTTGTCATAATAATGCATAAAACCGCCTTCATATTCATGAAACATGTCATGTCATGATTATAAAGGTGTCTTGTCAATCTTATGCACACCCCTTCAAGTAAAGTGTTACTGACATTTTAATGCACACATGATGCAAGATGACTCCCCTTTCCCCTATTGTATTCATGTTAATGTAAATGTTTAAATCTATGTGTCTGCAGGCACTGGTGAAGTTTTGTGGCATCGTTCTGAAAAGACAGGAGAAGGAGGAGACGGAGACTGCTGACCAGACGCCTGCACAAGATAAAGAAGGAGAAGAGAAGAAAGAAGACTCGGAAGAGGAAAAAGGTGAGACGAAAGAGATGAATATTCTTTCATAATGTGTACTGAAGTACCACAGAGCTGTCTAAAAATACAATAAAAATAAGTTTAATAACAATACAATAAAAATATATTTTCATGGTATACCATATATATATTCTTTGCTGTCTTTGCAATGTAGAGCTAGTTTTGTAGGACTAGGCTGATAATAATATGATTAATCATAAAAAAGCATTATAAACACATTGCTGACATGTTTTTAAATGCATAGGGAAAATCTTAGAGGTGGTGATTCCTGATGATGTTCCAGTCGACATCAGAGTGAAGATGATGGTGTGTCTCATCCACCAGCAAGTCTTCAAACCTCTGGATGTAAGTAGATTTCTACACATACACAAGCTCTCATTTATATAGCTGTAGCTGTATTACAGAAACTTCCTATCTTAATTCTTGACTTAAAGGATTAGTTCACCTTCAAATGAAAATTAGCCCAAGCTTTACTCACCCTCAAGCCATCCTAGGTGTATGTGACTTTCTTATTTCTGATGAACATAATCAGAGTTATATTAATAAATATCCTGATGCATCCGAGCTTTATAATGGAAGTGAGCAGGATGGAGTATGAGCTGAAGAAAAGCGTCTCCATCCATCATAAACATACTCCACACGGCTCCGGGGGTTAATAAATGCAAATAGATGCAAAGCATTGCCTTCTATTTTAAGCATCATATTTGTGTAATATTGTTCAATTTGCATTTATAAATAAAATGCTGTTTTCACATTCAAAAGGGATCATTTTAACATATTGCAAATGAGCGAACACACTCAAGAATCTTCCAGATGAAAGTGTGCGCTGATAGAATAAATGTGTCGGGGGATGTCATTTATGTTTGATTTTCTTGCCTGTGACATTTTGTCTGCAGCCCATGCTGACGTCTCTGATGGAGCAGAGCCCGGAGGAGCTGGGTGATTTGTATTTGGATGTGGCCGAGGCTTTTATGGAAGAGGGCGAGTATAACTCCGCCTTGCCTCTGCTCTCCGCCCTCGTCTGCTCGGAGAGATACAACCTGGCGGTCGTTTGGCTCCGACATGCAGGTTGCAACTTTTTTTTATTGGATATTAAAAAAGTCTGCCGTTATAACAGTAAAATGTCTTGTTCTGGTCAAGAACTGCCTATTTAAACAGGAAATGGATTGTGATTTGCTTGTTTGCAGAGTGTCTAAAGGCACTTGGTCATTTGGAGGTTGCGGTGAAGAGCTACAGTAAGGTTGTTGAAATGGCTCCATTGCATCTAGACGCCCGTCTGGCGCTATCCACCCTCCAGCAGCAGTTGGGCCGACCCAACATGGCCCTCGAGGCCCTGGAGCCCATGTATGATGCCGAAACCCTTGCACAGGACTCTTCTGCTGCCCAGCAGGTGTGTGTATATCATAGTCTTGTGTTTATGGTGTAGACACAGGGTTATGTTAGTGCTTGTGTACAATCGTGTGTGATGTTTTTCAGGAGCTGAAGCTGTTGTTGCATCGCTCGACCCTCCTGCATGCTCAAGGACGCACTGATGATTACATAGATACTGTATTGACCATGCTGTCCATGCTTCTTAAGGTCAGATTCTGCACTCTTGACTGCGCTCAGTGTCTGATAGTTATATAAAGAGAGCAGTGTGGCTTGTGGGTAATATAATACAGTATATAGATAGATGTACACAAAACACCTGAAATTACAATGTACACTACTGCTCAAAAGTTTGGGGTCACATTTTTCATTTTCATTTTTCATGGTTTTGAAAAGTCTCTTCTGCCCACCAAAGCTGCATTTATATTTGATCAAAAATACAGTAAAAACTGTAATATTGTGAAATATTATTACAATTTAAAATAACTTTTTTTATATTTGAATATATTTAAAAAATTTAATTTATTCCTGTGATCAAATCTGAATTTTCAGCATCATTACTCCAGTCTTCAGTGTCACATGACCCTTCAGAAATCATTATTATACGTGGAAGCTTTTTTCCACCATGGAATAAAAAATAAAAAAGGTAATTGCGACTTTTATCTCACAAATTTGACTATTTTTCTTGCAATTTTGAGATGTATACTCGCAAAAAGTTGTGAGATATAAAGTTAAAATTGTGAGATATAATCAGAATTGTGTGATATAAAGTCAGAATTATGTGATATAAAATCAGAATTACGTGATATAAAGTCAGAATTACGAGTTATAAAGTCAGAATTGCGAGATATAAAGTCAGAATTGCGAGATATAAAGTCAGAATTGCGAGATATAAAGTCAGAATTGCGAGATATAAAGTCAGAATTGCGAGATATAAAGTCAGAATTGTGAGTTATAAAGTCAGAATTGTGAGTTATAAAGTCAGAATTGTGAGTTATAAAGTCAGAATTGTGAGTTATAAAGTCAGAATTGTGAGTTATAAAGTCAGGATTGCGAGATATAAAGTCAGAATTGTGAGTTATAAAGTCAGGATTGCGAGATATAAAGTCAGAATTGCGAGTTATAAAGTCAGAATTGTGAGTTATAAAGTCAGAATTGTGAGTTATAAAGTCAGAATTGCGAGTTATAAAGTCAGAATTGCGAGATATAAAGTCAGAATTGCGAGATATAAAGTCAGAATTGCGAGATATAAAGTCAGAATTGCGAGATATAAAGTCAGAATTGCGAGATATAAAGTCAGAATTGCGAGATATAAAGTCAGAATTGCGAGATATAAAGTCAGAATTGTGAGTTATAAAGTCAGAATTGTGAGATACAGTCACAGTTGTGAGATATAAAGTCAGAATTGCGAGATATAAAGTCAGAATTGTGAGATATAAGTCAGAATTGTGAGATACAGTCACAGTTGTGAGATATAAAGTCAGAATTGTGAGTTATAAAGTCAGAATTGTGAGTTATAAAGTCAGGATTGCGAGATATAAAGTCAGAATTGTGAGTTATAAAGTCAGAATTGTGAGTTATAAAGTCAGAATTGTGAGTTATAAAGTCAGGATTGCGAGATATAAAGTCAGAATTGTGAGTTATAAAGTCAGGATTGCGAGATATAAAGTCAGAATTGTGAGTTATAAAGTCAGAATTGTGAGTTATAAAGTCAGAATTGCGAGATATAAAGTCAGAATTGTGAGTTATAAAGTCAGAATTGTGAGTTATAAAGTCAGGATTGCGAGATATAAAGTCAGAATTGTGAGTTATAAAGTCAGAATTGTGAGTTATAAAGTCAGGATTGCGAGATATAAAGTCAGAATTGTGAGTTATAAAGTCAGAATTGCGAGTTATAAAGTCAGAATTGCGAGATATAAAGTCAGAATTATCTTTTACGTTTTTTTAATTCTGTGACAGAAACAAGCTTCCTTTCTAATATGCTGATTTGCTGCTCAAGAAACATTTTTCTATTATCAATCTTAAAAAACGTGCTACTTAATATTTTTGTGGAAATCGTGATACTTTTTTTAATGAATAGAAACTTCAAAAGAACAGTATTTGTTATAGAAATTATAAAAGTCTTTACCATCACTTTTAATCAATTTAATGCATCCATGCTGAATAAAAATACTTACCACAAACTTTTGAACGGTAGTGGATTTTACATAATATTTACTGTTTTTGAGACATTTGTGACCACTTACTCACTGATACAGTACATCAGTCTGTATTTGATCAATGCACACATTCATCTGTCTATATATAAAAAAAAAAACGCTTTTATTTATTGATTTTCTGATTTATTGTCTATATTTTATTGAACAGCCTATGTTGGATTATAATCATTTAATATCAAATATAATTGTCTAGTATTGGTCTGTAACCAATTAATTGGCTGATATTTGTAGCCACCATTTGCTCTACATACATTGTCTATATCAGATTGATCATGTTATTTTTTATTAATTGACATATATCAAATTGAGCCCATTAATTGGCTATTATTGCCTATATTCTCTACTGTATATCTGAATAATCATTATATATTAAACTATATCTGATTAATTGGCCTATATACAATTGAATCAGCATTTTAGTATTGTGGATATGCTATTATATATATTTTTACAAATATTTTGAATTACATTTTTATTTTTATATTTCCTGTTTTCAATTTAATTTTAGTTAGTTTTAGTCATTTTTCTTGTGTTTTTGTCTTTACTATACCACTAGTAGTTCATTCCTACTCTCTGACTACCAGGTTTAGGAGACATTTGACTCAAAATACATTCTCTTCATCTCAAATTTGTGATGTGGTTGTGTTTTCTTGTTTTGTGAAGGTGGCGATGGTGAGGGCTCAGGTGTGTGTCGTCTCTGATACATCCTCTGGTGTCAAACATCTGAAGCTTATAAAAGTGTCCCGCAACAAACTGACGGAGATTGATGACCAGGAGGCAGCTTATCTGGATGTGACGGGTAAAGCACATCAGATGTGACTACACTGACGCTTATTCATTGTGCCATTCCCATCGAACTGCTGTCCTAGGACTTTACGATCACACAATGAATTGTATGATCAATAATATTTACACACTACAACCCAGCAGCAGTCGAGTGAAATTAAACCAGCTCTAAACGGACTAAAAAAACAGACATCTGGGTTCATTAAAGTCAACAAAAATTGGTCCTCCTCTGAAACATCTTACCTTTTCATTTGACCTTTTCCAAGTCTTCTAAAGTATGTCTTTCTCTCTAAGGTAAGACGAGCGTCCTCTCTCGAGACGACTGGTGGAAGCTGTTACTGCGCTGTTTGGCCGTGCTGTGTGAGTTGAAGCGCTTTACTGAGGCCGAGTTATTAGTCGACTCCAGTTTAGAGTACTACTCCTTCTACGACGACCGCGTCAAGCGCAAAGAGCTTGAATACCTCGGCCTGTCCGCCGCCTTCCTCGACCACAACTTCCGCAAAGCTTATGACTATATAAGGTCAGTCAGTTGGACACTAAATCCGTCTACATAAACATCCTATATAAAATCATTCATCGATTCAAAAAGTCATGTTACTCTCTTTGAGAGTGTGTTTATGCAGTGTTTTGGGTAATTTGATTTATCGTTGTACCATGTTTAAAACACAGAATCATACATTTTCCCCACAAATATTATTTACATTGATGGTAAATGCAGGATTATGTGTTTTAAACATGTTGTCCTTTATCAAAATTATTCCAGTAATTTTTCTGTATTATGCACACCAGACAAGTAATTTGGCAAATATCACTTTTTAAAAAAAACCAAGCTTCTGTGCACATGCACACTCAAACACGCAAATCTATAGACTAAACATGTAAATGAACCGCAAGAATGCATTAAAGGTATTCGTTTTTTCAGTAGGAAAGGTGTCATTTAAACAGCCCCTAAAGTAATAATTAACAATTGTTACAACGGAAGTGATTCAATCAAAAACCAAATTTAGCTCGATAATAATTTTCCTTTTGTCACTGTGAAGCTGCTTTGAGACAATGTGTATTGTGAAAAGCGCTATATAAATGAAGATGACTTGACTTCTTTATTCTGTGTATTTTGGCTATTTAGATTTATCATTTTTAAAACTCATGTTTAAAACATTGTCCAACAAAATTGTATTTTTTTTTGTGGTTAATTAATTATTACTTCTATCTATCTATCTATCTATCTATCTATCTATCTATCTATCTATCTATCTATCTATCTATCTATCTATCTATCTATCTATCTATCTATCTATCTATCTATCTATCTATCTATCTATCTATCTATCTATCTATCTATCTATCTATCTATCTATCTATCTATCTATCTATCTATCTATCATATATGTATGTATATATATATATATATATATATATATATATATATATATATATATATATGTGTGTGTGAATACAGAATTTCAAAGTTTTTAAAAACTGATTATATATGCAAGTTTTTATTATTACTTTTATAATTATTTTTGTGTGTGTATATATATATATATATATATATATATATATATATATATATATATATATATATATATATATATATATATATATATATATATATATATATATATATATATATATATATATATTGATTTATTGATTTATTTATTGATTTATATACTTGCATAAATAAGATTTGCATTATATATATAATTTATCCTGCTCAGAATACAGAATTTCATGTTTAAAACACAGAATCCTGCATTTTTTTTTCACATAAATAAATTCAATTTTAGTGGAAATTGTGGAATTCTGTGTTTTATACATAATAATGTGTTTTTAAAAACTATATATATATATATATATATATATATATATATATATATATATATATATATATATAAAAATTATAGTTTTTATATATTTATTATTTATCCTGTTCAGAATACAGAAGTTCATGTTTAAAACACAGTATCCTGCTTTTTTTTTTCTTTTTTTTTTCACATAAATAAATTCAATTTTGGTGGAAATTGTGGAATTCTGTTTTAAACAAGATAAAAATATGATGAAATTAGCCAAAATACTGCATAAACAAGCACACAAGGGGAAGAACGTGTAAAACTCAATATAAACTGGTCCTTTTTGAGAAACAGAGGGTGGAAAATGAAATCTGAGGCTCAATTTTTTTGTTATTTGATTGCAAGTTGCTATTTAAGTGAATTTAGTGAGCATTTGTGCTTCTTTCTCAGTAGAGAATACTTAAAACATACTGCATCTGTTGCAGGTTGATGTTAATGGACAATGTGGAACGGACTCAGCTGTGGAACGTGTTTAATCAGGTTACCCTGCACTCTCAGGATGCCAGACATCATCGTTTCTGTCTGCGTCTCATGCTCAAACACCCCGATAACCATGCGCTCTACCTTCTCAATGGACACACCTCGCTGGTTTCTGGGACTTTCAAGCATGCACTCGGTATGGTTTAGACACAAAACCATCTCCTAAGGCACAATTCTGGTGTTTATTGCTGGTATTTTATTTGCACATAAGCTTAAATGGCATAATTAGTTTTATTATTATTGACATCATTATTTTATTCTACTTTGTCTTCTCTGAGTAGGTCAGTACATGCAGGCGTTCAGAAACCAGAAGGACCATCCTCTTCATAGTTTGGTTGTTGGTCTCACGTTCTTCCATATGGGCTGTCAGAGGTTTGTCATGAAAAGGCATCCCCTCGTTGTGCAGGTATTTTATATATATTATATTATTTCTAATTGTTCAGTTATTTAGTATAATTTTTTTAATGTAATATTCATACATTTTACATTTTCATTTACTGCTGAATTAAATTTGAAAAAGCATTAAATTACAGATTTATGTATGTGTTTACTTCCCAGACAGTAATCTGTGTAATCTTGAATCTGTGTGTGCATATATCACATATTTTGGTTGTTCCTCAGGGTTTCTCATTCCTGTGGCGCTATGTGGACCTCAGAGGTCATTGTCAAGAGTCTCTGTATAATCTTGGTCGGGCTTTACACCAGCTCGGACTCAGTCATTTGGCCATTCACTACTACGAGAAAGCCCTTGCCCTCCCCCCACTCAAACTGGAGGTAAGACGCTTTCACTTTAATGTGTGTTATCCACCATAAATCTTTAAAGAAACATCTCAGATTCCCAAAACATTGTAAACGATTTGGGGAAAACCCACAAGACACACTTTCAAAGGCTCTATACTGTATATATGCATATTTATCTATGCATTAATAGGCTGTTTTAAATGCTTTGTGAAATCTCTTGTCATTTTAAGGGGATTGATGATGATCAAGTGGACTTGAGAAGAGAGATTGCCTACAATTTATCTCTTATTTACCAGGCCAGTGGAAATAAGGAGATGGCCCGCCATGTCATCTATACTTACTGTACCGTCTGACTCAATGAGCCGTCATTCTCACAGCTTCCTTTTACAAATGTACAAAATATGTTATTTTTACTGTATTTTCTTTTCAATAAAATAATTTATAATATTCATGCAGTGTTTGAGTTGTTTAGAAAATTAAAGAATTTTATTTATATATATATATATATATATATATATATATATATATATATATATATATATATATATATATATATTACAGTACAGTCCAAAAGTTTTGAACCACTAAGATTTTTAATGTTTTTAAAAGGTTTCGTCTGCTCACCAAGGCTACATTTATTTAATTAAAAATACAGTAAAAAACAGTAATTGTGAAATATTTTTACAATTTAAAATAAATGTTTTCTATTTGAATATATTTCACAAAGTAATTTATTCCTGTGATGCAAAGCTGAATTTTCATCATCATTGCTCCAGTCTTCAGTGTCACATGATCGTTCAGAAATCATTCTAATATGCTGATCTGCTGCTCAAGAAACATTTAATGTGTACAATTGTACAAAATATTTGTGTACAATATTTTTTTTCAGGATTATTTGATGAATAGAAAGTTCAAAAGAACAGTGTTTATCTGAAATCTAATCTTTTGTAACATTATAAATGTCTTTACTGCCACTGATTTAATGCATCCTTGCTGAATAAAAGTATTCATTTCTTTAATTTCTTTTCAAAAAAATAAAAATAAAAATTCTTACTGACCCCAAACTTTTGAACGGTAGTGTATAATGCTACAGAAGCTTTGTATTTCAGATAAATGCTGTTCTTTTAAACTTTCTATTCATCAAGGAATCCTGAAAAAAAAAGAAAAAAAAAAACTGTTTTCAACATTGAAAATAATCATAAATGTTTATTGAGCAGCAGATCAGCATATTAGAATGATTTCTGAAGGATCATGTGACACTGAAGACTGGAGTAATGATGCTGAAAATTCAGCTTTGCATCACAGGAATAAATGACTTTGTCAAATATATTTAAATAGTACACAGTTATTTTAAATTGTAATAATATTTCACAATATTACTGTTTTTTACTGTATTTTTAATTAAACAAATGTAGCCTCATGGTGAGCAGACGAAACTTCTTTTAAAAACATTAAAAATCTTAGTGGTTCCAAACTTTTGGACTGTACGGTGTATAAATCCGTAATACTTTATATTCTTCTACACACTTTTCTGAAGTTAATTCAGCTCCAAGCAGTTTCCGTTCACACTTTGTTTTATAAGTAATTCAGCCGTAGGTGTGCCAACTCTTTTGTAAGCAAAGTTATTTTATTACAGTGCTTGCAAAGTGCAAACTTACCAATTAAAGTACTTTCAGTTCCTTTAGGGAATGCAAATCAAGATTATTATTATTAGTTTCCAGTAGTAATCCCCTTGGCCACTGTTCACTTCCTATGTGTGAAATGAAGTTCAAGTCACCTTATTGAATCGGTTCTTTAGGGTGATTCATTTACATGAATTGTGTCCAATCAAACTATTCAGTGGCTCCTTTGCTTGGAGTCGTCTCTCAAAAGTGTTTCAACGAGTTGTTTTCACAAGTGTTCACACTTTTCGACCGTTTATTCAGGATGTTTTTGTATTATTCTGTCTGCCCAATTTTCCTTTCAGGCGTTCCCGAAGCTGCATTGCTGATTTTAGCATTTCACCATGGGTGTTGTATTTTTCAAGTACAATTTTAAACTATTTTTAAGTTAACACTCCTTCGTAATATATGAAAACCGTTCTGTGTGAACAACAGCTTTTCGAATCGTTCAGAACGAATCATTCAAAAGAACCGGTTCAGCAGCACGTTGACTCGTTCAAACATCACAACAGTGCGAGTGAACGCCACCCTCTCGTGCGCTGCGCGTCTGTGGGCTGGTGCTCAAAACAAAAGCAGACGCAAAGCCCGTGGAATTAATCCAGCACAAATGCAAAGCAACATTCATCTCTTGCGCGTTCAGATAAAGCTGTACGCCTGGCCGCGCGCACGTTTTTGTTCGGGTGCGAGTGTTTTCAGTGGGTATGAGGTGGCATAGCGAATACGGGGTCTTTGTAAATGAATAAAATATGAACGCGGCTGGATCCACACTGGCACACCGCGCGCACGGACGCAGACCGACACTGCGCAGTAAATATCAGCTGGGCTGGGTTCGGGCTGGTTCGGTTGGGTCGTGGTTCCGTTGAGACGGAATGTTTAGGTAGAAGAGGAGGAAGGAGCGCGCCTGACCCGAACAGAGGCCCTCAGCTGCGCACATCAGCTGTTCCGAGCATCCCGGTGTGTTTATTTGAGCTTTCTCAATTCATCATCACCTTTATTTGACGGTAAGTGACATGTTTACCTACATGGGGATTTCATTTAGATTTACTACCGAAATAGTCATTAAAAGCAATCTGTTGGCAAATGCATTAACCCACACATTACCGTTGATTCTAATGGATAATTTGTATGTTACATTTAGCTACTTAAACATCTTATACACTAAGTGCACTTTAAATTGCATTTCAGATAATCGGTCCCCCAGATGCCACAGGTTCTGTTTCTGTTTTGTATCCTTAAACCAACTATTAAGCACCCAGAACCTGTGGCATTTGAGGGCCGGTTTCTCTGACATTCAATTCTAGACGCATTTAAAGTTGCTCTTATTGCCTAAAATGTAGTGTAGATTGTGGTGTGGTGCATCAAAATAGATGCATTTGCTATAAATACTGACAAGACTTATTGTGTTTGTGCTTGAACTACAAGTAACCGTAACAATAGATGTTTTTCGTGCACATGTTTATCTCTGTGTGGATTTCATTTGCTGAAATATTGATTGCCAATGTGGTATGTCCATGGTTTTGCAATATAATTAGCATAGACTCTTTAGAATATTGATTCATATGAGGGGGAAAAAACATGAATATTATACTTTAAGGTTTATTTTATATGGTAGGTGTAGCTAGAATTGAATGTCAGAGAATTTATCCCTCAATTTTTTTTTTTTTTTTTTTAAATGTTTGCTTGACCCAACTATAAGTGATGATATATAGTTGAAAGCTGGTTATTTTTCATGCAAATGTCAAGTAAATCACTGCCTTACATCATCATGTATGTATGCATATTTTATTTTGGTTTTATTCACAACATTGATTGCCAATGTGGCATGGGCATTAAAAACATTATGAAAATGTGTAATAATAATCAGCATATTTTCCTTTGGGTATTGATGCAGCAGCTTTCATTTTTATGCATCGCATCTGGTACGTTGGATTTTACTTTTTATGTCAACAGCTTCAAACAGAACTGGGTTGCATTGCATGTTGCATTTAAATAACATTATTTATTTCAGTAAACTTAAGTTTATGTGCCTAAGGTTAAGTCAGTGCCATTTAGTTGAGTCAGGTTAGCGTTCTTAATTTTTTCCAAAACTATTAAGTTAAATTTAGTTTAGTTTATTTCATGAACTATATATTTTTATATATATATATATATATATAACTTTTACAAATCTAATCTAACAAGAATAATCTTTACAAATCAAAGACTCTTATTCTTAGGTGTTGAAGATGGATTTGTTACATTCATGGCATAAAATAGTTGTTTTTTTATTATTAAAAAATCTTTAATTGTTGTTAGCAGGTTCTCAACCCAAGCACATGTAGAGCATTCACCACAATGCTAACCTCCAAAAACACTAACTTAATAGAAACTCTTTTAAATATAAACAGAAAAGAATATTAAGCATTAACATGTCTTCCAATTTTATCATCTTGATTAAAATAAAGCATACATTTTATTTCAACCTTTACTCTCCCTATCCATCCGTGTGCAAAGCATGATGGGAAGGGGAAATCCTGTTCCTAGTTTTAGCATTTATGTACGCAAATGGATTAAGTAAAGTGGTTGAAAATAGTGTTGGATTAACTTAATTTGCTTAAGTAAATTGAACGAGAATCAAACGTTATTTTGGCCTACTTAATTAAAACATGTTCATTAAAAATGAAAATATTGAGTTGAGCCAAAACACAACTGTTTCAAGTCAGTTTAAAGGTACAATTTGTAAAATTGCCGGTGACTGTTTCATAATAAAAGTCCCGCTGCTCGTGAGGCGTGTGTTGATCAATCGCTCCAGCTCCTCGTTCAGCTCCCGCAACACTCGGTCCTGCTCTGCTTCATACTACAGTAACGTTAATAATCGCATCCACGAACATGAGTTCTTCCAGACTCCAATCCCTATTCTTTTGCACCGTCCGTTGAGATGGAGACCACATGTCCCAAGTTTCCACTCTAAAACTTTACGTCATCAAACTAGGCCTTTGTTTTGAATAGGCTTCTAGCGACCTCTAGCGGAAAAAAATATCACAAATTGTACCTTTAACACAATGCAATTGTTTGAATGAGAAACCTAATAAAATGGTGTTAAATGAAAATGAAAATAAACAGAACATTGTAAAATCATTTTTTGAGCAAATACATGTTCTAGTTCTTAGGTTCTAAAACAAACTTCCGGGTTCTTGAATTGATTCTGTATGAATCTTTGGAGACGAAAACAGTTTTTGATTGTTCTTTATAAGTTTTCAGATAAGTTTATGGCTTCCTGGTTTGTTAAAGAAAAAGAAGAAGAGAAAACAAAGTTTCTTGTAGAACTTGAGATGGTTCTTTCAGGCTTTAAGGTTAATATATTTAATTGTGAGAGGAATTGCACATGGTCTGGGTTTCCTATTGATTGCTTTTGTTTTACATTGTGAGTTTTTAATTGTCGAATCAGATGCTTTTATGGTTAAAAAATGTCCAAAAAAGTAATTCAGACACGCCTAGAAGAAAGTTTCCTTTTCCAAGACTAGTTTTCGTCACCAGTAATGAGGTCATATAAAGCTTTGCTTTGAAGAGCAGCTCCAAAATCCCACTTCAGGACTATTTAGACCATCTATGTGATCTGTGGATTAAATGACACAGTTAAAGCTGGAGGCTCAGTCATTAATGCCTCGCCTCAGACTCAATTTCAGGATGGCCTGGTTCTCGTTCAATCCAATATTTACCTCTCTAAAAGGCTCAATGGTTACATATCCATGCAGATTCATTCCTGAGAGCCGTCCAAGTGTTGTGTGCTTTGCAAAAAATTCCTTGGTGTTCTTTTGGACTTTTAAAATGGCTAGACTCCTCAGGTTTTCCTGTTTAATTTAGCACCTAAAAGGCAGAGACGTCTTTGGGCTTTGCAACGTTTGATCAAATCATCTTGATTTAAGTATTGATTCTTCTCTGTGGGTAAGGATGTTATTGGACATCGGATTAGACAGTCTTGGATGAATAATAGCAGAAGCTATAGGTGGAGACAGAGTGAGTCTGATATGATTGGACAGTAAAAGCGGAGATATGGTTTGAGAAGGCTATAGAGATGAGCAGACAATAGAAACTGAAGGAATCGATTCGGCTTGTTCTTTATTGGCATGGCAAATAGTTAATTGGGTATATTTACTTTTTATTGCATGAGCAGTTAGAATTAGCTGTGCACAATAGTAAAAATGACTTTTGGTGGTCCAGATGGTAATGATCAAATAAACTGATAATGTGTTTGTGTTCTGGCTATAGGCTGGCAAGAATATGGTTATTCACATTTTATGTTGTTTTACTTCCTCCACTAAGAGATTGACATCCATTGAGGAGGAGGTTGTGTAATATTATTTTAAAAGTTACGTTCAAGAAAAAACTTTGGATAAAGTCGTTCACAAGCCGTTTCACTTCCATAATGTGGTAAATTTCTAAGTAAAAAAAGAATAATAATATCAATAAAATGTAGAGCTGGACTTTATTTTTTTCTTTTAGGCAACAATTGATTGATCAAACATCAAGCATTACAACTTCCCATCATTATAATTCCATCATTCAGTTCTGAAGTGTTTTGCATGTCAATTGTTTTGTCAAAGTCACATAAGGTGATACCCGCTAAGCCTGTCTGAGTTTCATTAACACGACCTGACTTGGCCTTATTATCTTGCAGAATCAGTGTGCCATCGCATCAGGTACTGCTTTGTCACACATTTATAGTGTTTATGGGCTTTTAGTTGTGATGTATTTGGAGTTTAAATGTACCATTCAAAAGTTTGAGGTTGGTAAGATATTTTTTTTTTAAAGAAAATTATACTTTTATATAGCAAGGACACTTTAAATTGATCAAAAGTGACATTTAAAGACATTAAAGAACAAATGCTGTTCTTTTAATTATACAGTTGCTTAAAGCCAAACAACAGATTTATAATTACATTTAACTCATTAAATGTTTAAATAAAAATGGCATGACTCTTAAAGTTAGTTTCTGATGTTAGCCAGTGTTTGTTCTGTAGTTTTTGTGTGAATGAAATTGTTTTGTTGGTGGTGTTGTGTTTGGTTTGGGCAGTGGTTCCCAAACTAGGGTATGTGAGGTACGCACACAATATGCTGCATTTTGCCAACCCCACTTTAAAAATAACATTAAAACTGAACATGTATTCCTAACAGGCAAAATGCCATCTCTAGTTAAAAAACAGGAAAACGATAGTGCCTGTAAAAGGTCAAATACATGACATCCGATCTAATTACCTCATCTGTTGCGGTCAAAACTGACTGCATCCATCCATACAAGCAGCTTGTATAGTTTTATTCTTGTATAGTAGTATAGTTTGCTCTGTTTTGCAATGAAATAATAGTTTCAACAAAAGCCACAGCAGAACTGTTTTACATCTCCAAGCAACACACAGCAGTGTTTCATTAGTGAACGAATCTGCGGCTTATAACAAATTGAGAGAGTCAATGATTCAATGACTCGTACATAAATTCAGCCACTTGCTTCGATACTGAATGACACGCATGACTCACTCATTAAGACCACTACTGGTGGTTTTGTATTGCTTTGTTTTACCATCATTTCATATTTCTATATTGAACTTTTTTTAATTCTTATTTAAAACATTGTATAACATTGTTTATGCCAGTGTAACTGCATCCCTGCCTCCACTGAGCAGCATTAAACAGTGTGTAAATAAATACATCTAGATGCAGCTTGTGCCACTGCAGAGCACAGATGGCTTTTGTTGGTAATGATTCAATTTGATTGAAATAATTGATTTATGTATTGCTTTATTTATAATAGAATTTAAAGAATGCCTAAGGGGCACACCACTCTTAAAAGTTTGGGAACCACCACAATTATATTGTCTAATGATTTATCTCGTTGCTCCTGGTCTCTGTCAAAACAGACAATAAGCTGGAAAAAGTAAATAACCAAGGGTATTTACATGCACCTTTCCTGTGATGAGTTTGAGATGTTGTCAGATGTTCCAGTTGCCTATGGATATAATTATTTATTCTAGTTTGAAACAAGTAGTTGATATATTTGATTTAAATGAGTAAAACCTGGTCATTGAATATAAAATAATATACAATTAAAATATCTGTTTTTTCTGAAAATCCCTGGAGATCTTCTGGACTTTAGCCCTATTCGGACAGGATTAGTTTTACGTGGGGAGGTGGAGTAAAGTAATTTTACCTCAGGATGTCTAATATTAATTGGCCAATTTGCACGGGACAAGACATCTCAGTAAAACTAGCTGAAGTGGGAGGGGTAACTCGATTTACGCACCGCCGCCACCTCCCTGTCGTCACATGGGTATACGTTGCTTCCTGATACAATGTGCGAAAACGCCTATAAACTAAATATATAAACTATAAATAACAGTTAGGTCCGATTTATTAATTAAATTCTGATTGGATTATGATGGTAATAGGCACTTAGCTAATGATAAAATTAGTTTTCTTCTTTTTGCTCTGAATGGTATGTAGAAAAAACTTGAGGTTTGCCACAGACTTGTCCCACCACCTACAACACAAATGACTGTTTCTTCAAGTGCTTCCATGCTTGAAAAACTACTTTTAAACAGGAAATGACGGAATTTTACCATACATATTTACAGCGGGTCTATTCGAACTGGATTAGTATTACCTGAGGTAATTTTTCCAGACCTTTTTACAGAAGGTAAAAGTCGCCGTAATCTTTACTGACATTGTCCGTAATGATTACCGAGATGGCACATTCGGACGGGACTAAAATCACTGAGAAGCTCTGGTAATAATTACTTTACCCCCACCTCCCCATGTAAAACTAATCCCGTCCGAATAGGGCTCTAGAGTGTTATAAACATAGTGGTATTCGGCCTGAAGCTGTGAACCGCACCACTCTTACTAACTCATAAACCTTATTAAACACTCTGCCGCTAACTACTTGTCGCTCATTTTAGCCATTGACATTGAGACTACAAACTAACTTGACATTTTCATAATCGTACGTTTTGGACGATCGACATTCGAAACATACAAAATCACCACCTCATAAAATAGTTATGTTTTCCCATCAGATGAGGTCAGTGGAATGCATGTGGGTCTGTTTGAGTTTTCTGGTTGGACACCTGGTTTGCATCACTGTGACTGTGTGTGTAAGTTAGACATTTCTTGCGTCAAATGCATTGTAAGTTTGTTTCTAATTTTGTGCATTGGTATGTTTACATTGATCAGGTTTGCGGTTGGGAAGATCGTATGTCATTGTTCTTGCGTCATTGTGGTAACCATGTAAGCTTAATGTTTTATTTTTGTGTACAGGGCAATCGCAGGAAGAAGTCAAGGCTCTTTCCTGGTGCTTCCTTGAGCAGAATGCATGTGCACACACACACTTACATCACTCCGTACCCGAAATAGAATATGCATCATGGCCTATTGTTCATCCAAACAGTGCGGTCACACTGATGTGGCATTTCTCAGCCTTATTTGTCAATACAGGATGAAATATTTGTCTGATAAACCCAGATGACATTTATTGAATATTAGTCAAACGTCATTCATTCCAATTATGGAATCGGATAAGGTCAGGAATCGGATACTTGTCATAAAATTAAAATTTCTACTCCGCCTTTTGATTCCTGTGTGCACATTTTAATGTGGTTTTAAACCATTCAAGGGCAAGGAGATGCATTTTTATTTATTTTTTGCTTTCTGTGTTGGATACATCCAGAGCATACGTGCAAAAGCATATAGTGCGCGAATACTGAATTGTTCTCTTTCGCGTTTTCTTGCGCTTAAATTGACAAATACACAAAATTATGTCAAAATATCCCCATAAACAGTCGAGAAAGAAAATGCATGTGTAACAGTATATTGGATCCGTGCGTTAGGTCTTAAAGTGACAGCAGCCTAATAAATCTGAATAACTTTTGTAACTTTAATAAGGATTAATCTATATTTTATTTATAAAAAGAAATCTACGCAGTGTTATGATTTCAATTTCTGAACTTTGTTTAGTTGTGCTATTGCTAATTTGCTTATTTGTTCTTATTGTATTACTGACTGTATAGGCCTACTTTGCTTTAATAATGTTGGAAATGTATGTTAGTTAATCTAGTTAGTTAGTGGATAAATGTTTGACTTTATTTTTACCTCATTGGAATCGATAAGAGGAATCAGAACTGTAATTGGAATCGCTAAAATTCTAACGAAACCCAACCTTAGCCACAATGTCTTTGGGATTTCAACAGACGATGAAACAGTCAAATGACGTTTGCACAATACGTTGGCCTTGAGAAATTTTGTTGCTCAAAAGTTGCTTTTTTTGTAACTCAGGTGACTTTCAAGTATGTTTCAGTGAAGTATAAACTTTCTTCCTTTGGGGAGACACACATTGTAAATATACACTAAAAGTATGGAGATATAAAATGAATGTCAATAACATTTCTTAGATAATTGTCTTTGGAGAATATGATAAATGTTATAGTTAATACTGAAATCTCTGACTTTTAGATTTAAGACTTTAAATATGAGCACAATTTGAGACATTTTGTGGATAAATGTGTAATCTTTTTCTTCAGAGAAGCTAAAGTCTCTAGTTCTCCATTTTTTTCCATGCTTTCTTGGAGAAACAAATGAGATATTAAAGAGATCTCATTCGCCTTTCCCTTTCTCATTATTTTCCCTTTGCTAATTCACAGCTACTGTCAGTTTTTGTTGGAGTAGCAGCATCTTTACAGATCTTACAAATGACTTAAATCCATTCTGTCATGCTAAACCGGCAGTAACGTGACTCATAACATCAGTATGTGCTAATGAATGGACATGAATACGCCATACTGCTAGGAAGCACGTTAACATGCTACATTAGCCTATTGTTTGGCTGTGAACACCAGCTGGCATGCACAAACCCGCCTCAGATATGGGTCAGTGTTTTGGCATCTGAGTGGCCGGGATGTGCTGGCTCATCTATAAATAGCGTCACCCTCGACGCTGTATAAATAAACAGTGAAACGATACGACATGTGTTTCAGTGCGGGGGCTAGTCTAGTTTGAGGGAGTGTTTGTTCCTAAACCTCAAGTTTATCTACTCTTGACCGGAGAAATGTAAATACAGGCAGAAAATGTGAAGATCTATATAACATCAGTAGCGGTTTAGCTGAAGAGTTTTATGCTGAATTTTGTTTAAAAACTATACAGTGAGTGCTGTTTACACATTATATGACTTTAACAAATGAAAAATGTTTACATTTTATTGATTTTCTAGTTATTTTGGTCATTTTGGATTTGCACAAAAGATGAACATGACGGCACATGCTAGTGGATGAGTTGAATCAACTCCACAGCAACTACATAAATTTATCCACTAACCGTTCAGAAACGTCCAGTTGCATCCTAAAAGTTGTAACTTCTTCCTGAGTCTCTCCATCAGTGTCGACTCCGGTTTGAACAATGTAAGGCTGAACACCGTTACTGACAATCCTCATTTTGGCTGCGTGAGATTCTCCAGCTTTGTTTTTGTTGAGCAACCGAAGTGTGAGCTCTTAAAGCTCCGCCCTCTTCTGGAAAGCGGATGGGGAGCAGCAGCTCATTTGCATTTAAAGGGACACACACAAAAACGGTGTGTTTTTGCTCACACCCAAATAGGGGCATTTTTGACAAGCTATAATAAATTATCTGTGGGGTATTTTGAGCTGAAACTTCACAGACTTCAATATAATTAAGCACACTTACAATTGTTTTACAAATTATTTTCTTCAGAAAATGCAAGCATCTACTTTTGTCTAATAATGTTACCCTGGAAAACATATTTTAATTTTTATAATAGTTTTTTTCTATTTAATTTATATTGGAATAATGATGTCTTAAGTAACTATGGTATTTTGGTGGATAATTACCGTGGTAAATCTTTGTATGGGAGGTTGTGGCCATTTGTTTATCTGAGCCCAGAAAATTCTTCTGAAATGAGCCACGACATCGGTTTATATGGTCATTTCCTTATCCTGCCAAGAGATAATCTTATTGAAGGAAAGGAAAACAGATATGCATACAGTGAAGACTGCATAATGATGATCATTTAGATACTTTGTAAAGTTTAACATGAAAGGTTCTACTTCAAATATTCTCAGATTTACCCAAATATTCTAGTTAGCTTTGTGCATGTGTCCTCCCATCAGGCTGGTGTTTAGCCCGAGTGCTCTGAGGTTCAAAGGTAAGGTCTCTCAGTGGAGGCATTAGACAGGATTTAGCTGTGCTGTCTCAGACCGGGAGCGCTGAGTCAGTCATCCGCTGCCTGAACTGCTCCGGGAGGAAGTGCCTTGAGGAGGGGACAGGATGTAAGATCATTAGCTAATGCATCTTAGGTGAGCTGACCGTTCCTGGCAGAGTAACAGCCACAGGCGTCGGCGCCACAGACGGACCTGCTGGAGGCTGTGGCCAGAGCAGATATCGCCCTCCCCCATTACTTTAGGCATGTTGGCGCGGTCCAGTGGCCAGCAGTTGAAGTTATATGGACCGTACTAACTGGACGGATGGAGGGGTAAGGTTTATGGTTGGTTGGATGGCTTGGCTTTATTTCTACATTTGATGGATTCTTGTGCATTGTAGGTTTGTAGGCCCAAAAAATACTCTACTGAAGAATGTGAATTCCAATGGTGTGTTCAAGTCATGTCGGAAAAATCGTTTTTACGAGTTGAATGTGCATGAATGCCACCGCATTTACGATTGGGAAACTCTGAACTTTCTTTAAGGCCAGAGTTTCTGAGTTTGGGGTGTGTTAGTAAGAAAATAAGGGGACTGATTTTTGCTGTTAATGGTAAATTTGTTGAAATTAAATTATTTATTTTGGTAATTATAATAAAACATAGTTGTGTGTTGGGGCTGGCGATATGACCAAATTCTTATTTGTTTATTCTTTTATTCTTATTTCACGATATCAATGTATATCACAATAGTTAATTTGTGTACAATATAACAAACATATGAATTAAACAAATTAAGTTTTTCAGGTACAATACGTTTATTTTACATATAGTTAGATAAGTACAGAAACTTAATCAAATGTAAAAATTAGTGCTGTCAATTGATTAAAAAATTAACTAATTAATCACACATTTGTCTGTAATTAATCCCAATTAATCATCCTAACAATAAAGTTTTTAATGTATTTTTATATTGTAAAGAGCAGGGTTACATAACCCTGGGTAAAAAGAGATGCAAACCCTGCTCTGGAGTGGGGTTAGCACTGCTTTTTACCCGGGGTTATGAAAGAGGTGCAAACCCCACTCCAGAGCAGGGTTGCATATCCCCGGGTAAAAAGCAGTGCTAACCCCGCTCCAGAGCAGGGTTAGGGTTACCTTTTTTTACCCAGGGTTATGTAACCCTGCTCTGGAGCGGGGTTTGCATCTCTTTTTACCCGGGGTTATGAAACCCAGCTCCGGAGCGGGGTTGGCACTGCTTTTAACCGGGGGATATGCAACCCTGCTCTGGAGTGGGGTTTGCACCTCTTTCATAACCCCGGGTAAAAAGCAGTGCTAACCCCGCTCCAGAGCAGGGTTTCATAACCCCGGGTAAAAAGCAGTGCTAAGTTAACCCGCTCCAGAGCAGGGTTTGATTAACCCCAGGTGAAAAGCAGTGACAAGGGTTAAGTGCAGTTTGAAAGCATTTACTCATACTGAATTTATAGAGAAAATAATCTGTTCTATTCATCATTCCAACAATTCCTTAATGGCTTATAGTTGATATCTTTGACTAATCTGTCTACTCTCGGCGATTGGCAGTGATTTGGAGGTTGAATTTGAGTCAAATCTGGATTAGTTCAGCAGGGGTTCAGACCACAAAACAATGGACATTCTCCTTGCAGATGACAAAACTAACATATTTAGTAGTTACTAGAATATTGATGTTGATATTCATCAGACCAGGCCACCTTCTTCCATTGCTCCGTGGGCCAGTTCTGATGCTCACATACCCACTGTGGTATATTTAGACATATACTCCTAAAATAGAATTAAATTGCACAATATAAGGCATTAAAAAGATGATATACTGTTTATTCATTTGAGAAAGATTAAGTGCATGACAGTAACCTAAAAAGAAAAGAGAGACATATGCTGTGTAGTTTGGGAAAAACATGTAAGGAAGAAATTACAGTGTAATGAAAAATCTCAGTAGGACAGGTGGAGGAGGCAGAGGTGAAATGTGAGATGGCCTGTGCTGTTGTGTTTATGAGGAGAGACAGAGGGAGGGGCGATCAGGCCACAGAAATGAGATGAGACTGGCGTGGTAATACAGGGATTAATAGAAGCATTCTGTCACCGCTAAATCCACCCATTCACCCTCTAATCCTCGCCCAGCGATCAGCAGCACACCTACTGCATGTGTGCCAGAAACATGCTGTCATTGAGCTGAAGTATATATTGATTTGTTTATCAAAAAATGTGTTTATTAGAAGTCTTGGAGAGATCCTATCTATCTATCTATCTATCTATCTATCTATCTATCTATCTATCTATCTATCTATCTATCTATCTATCTATCTATCTATCTATCTATCTATCTATCTATCTGTCTGTCTGTCTGTCTGTCTGTCTGTCTGTCTGTCTGTCTGTCTGTCTGTCTGTCTGTCTGTCTGTCTGTCTGTGTCTGTCTGTCTGTGTCTGTCTGTCTGTCTGTCTGTCTGTCTGTCTGTCTGTCTGTCTGTCTGTCTGTCTGTCTGTCTGTCTGTCTGTCTGTCTCTGTCTGTGTCTGTGTCTGTGTCTGTGTCTGTGTCTGTCTGTGTCTGTCTGTGTCTGTCTGTGTCTGTCTGTCTCTGTCTGTCTCTGTCTGTCTCTGTCTGTCTGTCTCTGTCTGTGTCTGTCTGTCTGTCTCTGTCTGTCTGTCTCTGTCTGTCTGTGTCTGTCTGTCTGTCTCTGTCTGTCTGTCTGTCTGTCTGTCTGTCTGTCTGTCATTAAAAGTGAAAGTATTTTTACATTGACATATGATCTTAAAGACGCAACTCTCAAAATAGGATGCCAAAAACGTTGCACTTTCTCCCATTCAAAACAATACGAGTGACGCGTCTTGTGTTATTCTATAGTCTTTGGTACTACTGGGGTTAAATGAAGAAATACATCAGGAGAACCTTCAAAAAAATCCAATCTAATTCCATCATCCCTCCCACTCTGTTTTTCCTTTCCTCTTAAATTCACAAATTAGTCTCCGATTTCTCTGAGAGCATCACGGTAGGTGTTGGTAGCAGGTGAAACTAAATAGGATCAAGAGGAGATTCACACTACCAGAGAAGCTGACAGGAAGTGTTAGATATCTAATTCATTATTCCCCTCTGATGTTGGTCAGCAGGATATCTTCACATCAGTGCACTCCATGCTGAGACGGCTGGGATGCAATTCAGAAGGGTGAAGTTTTAATAAAAACTAGGTCAGTCATTTTCCTGATGTCCTACAAATGCCATGACTACATCAAGCAGGACTTAAATCTTACTTAAATCTATTTAAAAGTAAACTACATTTACAAAATCTCTGTATTTGGTTTAAACGTGACCAATGACAAACCAGAAGTGTCACTGAAGTATGTAACTTAACACTATATGCTACAACTTTTAAATTTCCCTAATACTTAATGTAGTTTAACACTGTATCATTTTTTAAAATGCTTTGAATTTTTGAACAAAATATATAATTTTGTTTATTATTATTTATAACATTTCATATTTTATAAAAATTATAAGTAGCTTCTACTTAAGTAGATTTATAGATTTTTCTATGAATCTTGTAATGGAACTATAGCTACTTTTTCTGCAGATTAGTTGCAAAGACAAATTCATAGGGTTCTTGGAAATTCCAACAGGTAGCAGCAGAGGTCAAAAGTGCTCACCCACTTTTCAGCTTAGTATTAAAAGTATTTTTACTATGGTGATCAGAAAAAAAGTCTTAAAGGTGCCGAAGAACATGTTTTTAAAAGATGTAATTCTAAGGTGTCCCCTGAATGTGTCTGTGAAGTCTCAGCTCAAAATACCCCATACATTTTTTTTTATAATTTTTTTTTTTAACTGCCTATTTTGGGGAATCATTATAAATGCGCTGATTCAGGCTGCGGCCCCTTTAAATCTCATGCTCCACGCCCCAAGAGCTTGCGTTTGCCTTAAACATCATAAAAAAAAGTTCACACAGCTAATATAACCCTCAAAATGGATCTTTACAAAGTGTTCGTCATGCAACATGTCTAATCGCATAAGTATGGTATTTATTTGGATGTTTACATTTGATTCTGAATGAGTTTGATCGTGCTCTGTGGCTAAAGCTAACATTACACACTGTTGGAGAGATTTATAAAGAATGAAGTTGTGTTTATGAATTATACAGACTGCAAGTGTTTAAAAAATGAAAATAACGACAGGCTTGTACAGTAAGAAACGATGGTAGCAGTGGTTAGCACTGCTTTTTACCCAGGGGAACATTAGAAAGATGTCCATGATTTCCATGTACTGAACTCTTGTTATTCAACTATGCAGAGGTAAATTCAATTTTTGAATCTAGGGCACCTTTAATTAAAGACTTTTAAGCCATGAACCAAACAAACCAGCTACAAGGTGAATCACAACATTAGAAGCAAAAAAGTCTTCAGTGACAGAAAGCACTATAGTCCCATGAATATATGCATATTTATAAAAATATTGAAGTAGTTTGAGAGTGTAAGGAAACTGACTCTACGTCATTTGCAGTCCTTCATTGGAGTGGGTGGGCCAAAAGAGTTATTTTAGCGCAGTTTACTTGTTGCAAATCTCTGATTGGTGTAGATTTTTTTTTGTAGAACCATTGGTAATGATGTTTCTCACCAGGAATATTGGGACAACGATATATAGAATAATAGAACAATAGATAAAATGATACAACTATAGATAGAACAACAGAATGATACAACAATAGATAGAATGATACAATGATAGAATGATAGAACTATAGATAGAATGATACAAAAACAGACAGAACGATAAGTAGCATCACATTTACCTCAGGCAAGTCATTTAGTGTCCACAGCATGTTAGTTCACTAGAGAAATAAACTCTAGAGGGGAGCATTTTACCTGCCTTATGTGCAATTTACATGTTTTTTTGTTTGTTTTTGAATGTGGATTATTATATCTATATAAATAGCAACTGAATTTAATAGTCTGGCCTCTATTTTATTAATTGTAAACTGTAATATTATAGTAATGTGAAGAAGGGGCTCCCTGTATATAGTTTACAGCATTAGCTGTGATTTTTTTATCCTTAAGAAAACATTGATTATAATTAATCTTATTTGAAGAGAGAGAAAGACAATTTGTTCAATAAACCAGTGTTTAATAAAAAAAGAGCAATTTTATGTTTAGTTTTCTCCCTCCTGCTGATCTAATTGGGTACAGATTAGGTGAAAATGTGGACCAGCCATGCTCAAAAATCTGGCTCTGCAAGACTAGAGAATTGCTGAATGTTCTCCTAAAATGCTGTTTTTAGATAAGCTCTGTGGAGATATAACACTGGGTTTCCAAACTGAATGGCACCAGTTAATTTTCTCAGGTGAAAGAGCCCACTCGTTTCAATGTGCCATTCGAATACGCTTGAGCTGTGTGTAACGATGCTTCCATGTCATCTGTTGCTGTTGTAAAATGGAGCAGTCGCTCCTCTGAGGATTTGCTCTGACAGCAGAGTACAGATGAGCTGTTGAAGTAATGATGAAAAGTTTCATCGGAAGCTAATTTTGGCAGTAAGAAAAGGTGAAGACAGTAAAACACTGAAATATCTGATGGCATCGTGAGCACAATCTGTTAGCATGATGTGTGAAAAACCATGGTGAACGTAATCTGTATATTAAACGGAGAGTGTGGAAAATGCTTTTTTACAACTACATGGGCTTTATTAGTGTACCAAAGTGTAGAATATATTAAAGGGGACCTATTATGCCCCTTTCACAAGATGTAATATAAGTCTCTGGTGTCCCCAGAATGTGTCTGTGAAGTTTCAGCTCAAAATACCCCACAGATCATTTATTATAGCTTGCCAAATTTGCCCCTTTTTGGGTGTGAGCAAAAACACGCCATATTTGTGTGTGTGTCCCTTTAAATGCAAATGACCTGCTGCTCCTGCCCCCTTTCCAGAAGAGGGCGGAGCTTTAACAGCTCAACAACAAACAAAGCTGGAGAATCTCACGCAGCCAAAATGAGGATTGTCAGTAACTGTGTTCAGCCTTACATTGTTCAAACCGGAGTCGACACTGATGGAGAGACTCAGGAAGAAGTTACAACTTTTAGACGTTTCTGAATGTTTAGTGGATAAATTTATGTAGTTGCGGTGGAGTTATTCAACTCATCGACTAGCATGTGCCGTCATGTTAATCTGTAGTGCAAATCCTCTCTAAAGCAGCCCAACATGGCCTCACCCCCTTTGTTTCGTGTTCTCGGGGGTGGGGTTTATGTAAATGTTAGGGTTTGTGATGTCACTAACCCGAGAATAAGCTCGTTGTAGTCCTTAAAAAGCAAAATATCTCCCTTTGCATTGAACTTTGAGCATCGTAACTTTGCAGATGTTGTTTTTGCTCAAACAGCAACATTACACACTAACTAAAGTTAAAAAGCGAAATCATAATCAAGGAGCCCTTTAAAGAATTTGTTTATTGTGAATCATTATTGACTAATGATGAATAGGTGAGCAAAAATTTTAATTAAAAAGATCAAAAATAAAAATGGAGTATTTAAAATCCCATGTAGTTTGCAGTACATTTAGACTGGCTTGCGTGTTCTGTTTGACAAATACTACAAACACATAGGCTTCATGGAAAGGTAAACATACTTCACCTGTCACCCCCTCAACCTCCCTTCTTCCTGTTTTTATTGATAGTGACATTTCCCAGGAAAGTTCCTCGCTGTCACACTTTTAAACAATGCAGCAGAAATGTGTGGGAGAGCGAACGAACAGCATGGCAGTTACATAAGCACCAGACTGACCGCTGGGACCTTCTCTCAACATCTCAACAGCCTCACTTGTCCATTTTTTTTTTTTTTTTTCATCACACTTATTCAGCCACATTTACAACAGCGTATTCACATGGTACGCTAAATTGGTATCAGAAGTATTAGTACATTACTGTTCAAAAGTTTCGGGTCATCGCAATTTTAAGTAAAAACTGTATACTGTGAAATATTATTACGTTGTTTTGAATATATTTTAAAATGTAATTCATTCATGTGCTGCAAAGCTGGATTTTCAGCATCATTACTCCAGTCTTCAGTGTCACATGATCCTTCAGAATGATCGTTCTAAAATGCTGATTTGCTGCTCATGAAACATTTATTTTTATCAATGTTGAAAACAGTGCTGCTTAGTATTTTTGCGGAAACTGATCCATTTTATTCTTTTAAACAGCGTTTATTTGAAACAGAAATCTTTTGTAACATGTCTTTCCTGTCACTTTTGATCAGTGTAATGCATCCTTTCTGAATAAAGGCCCTGATATACATCAAGCGAAAGCAAAGAACAAACTATTGTGACGTCAATTTGAACAAAATCAGGCCAAAACTATGTTTGTTTGGAGTTCGATTTGGGAGTTTAAAATGGCTTACCAAAGCAAACTTTCTGGAAAAGTTTGCTACAGCTGGTAAACACACTGGAAAGACACTTTATAGAAGAAAATTAAGTTGTGATGAAACGAGATGCTGGTTTTTATGTTTAATACTTTAAAGCTGCTTGATTTTATGCAATCTATTGAATAAAGTGCTATAAATAGGCTAAACGTGGCGTGACTTTACTAAAGTGCCGAATTGCAGAGCTCGTGCAAACATACCCACATTACTATGATCAGATTCTTATGCTTTATTTAAAAAAAATGCTTTTTGTTTTCTTATTTTGTTGTGTGATTAGTTTGTTATTGAGAGAAAAGCTTGTGGCATATATTTACATATTCATCTAAACTACTATGTATTGACATTTAAATTAATAATTTGATACAATGCACTTATTGTTTACATACATATAAAATCCTATGTGTAATTACAGCTATAAATAATTACACCTTAACCCATCCTTACCACCAAACCTGTCCCTAACCTTACCCCTATCCCATCTCAATAGCAGCAAAAGTGTTTTGCAATACTAAATGAACACAATAAGTACACTGTACTTATTTATTTATTTATTTGGTGCAATTGCATAGTAAGGACATCTAATATAAAGTGTGACCCTTTTCTTCATCTGTTTTTTTTTTTTTTTTCTTTTATTAGTATGTGCATGACTGCACGTCAGAGTAAGGCAAGCAAAAATAAATAAATAAAAATAAAGCAGATCAGGAGATTTTTCCGTGTACAGCATCTGAAATGTGACTATTTTTGGCATTGCTGCAGTATCACTGAGCTTTAACGTTTCTCTCCAGAGTATTTAGTATGGCTGTGCACCAATTTTGTCATGATTTACTCATGCTATTACAAAACCATTATGACTTTTAAATAAACCAATACTGCTATCTAAAACACGGAGATGCTTCTTCATGATCTCAACTAACAGATTCTGCAAAAAAAACGATTTTTTTTTTTTTTTTTTCCTGAAGAATGTATTCGTTGTTTGCATTACAATATAATGGGACTGTAGTTTTCAAGCTTCAAAATAGACAGAAAAGCACCATAGAACTATGATATACATAAATGCTATATTTCAAGTCCTCTGCAGTCAATTTAAGATGTTTTTCACTAAACATCTTTCCCTATTTACGGACAAATCCTGGTAACCCTGAATCAATCATTCATCAAAAAGAACTTTCAAAAGAATGATTTGTTCACAAATCACTGCATCTTTCTTGAACAATCATAAATGCAAAAGGTGGGTGTCAAAACTTCCAGTGATTAATGACAAAGTTTCGCAAAAGGCTATTGTAATGCTTCGAAAGACTTAGAATATACCAAATTATTTATATCACACCACCTTTATGATGCTGTTATGGTGTCATAGTTGTATGGTTGTCAATTTGGAGCTTGACAGCACCAGTCCTCATGCGCCTTTGATTATATCCAAAATGTTCAAAAATCCTTTGTGTTCCACAGAACAAAGATAGTCTTACGGGTTTGAAATGGCATGATGAGTAACTGATGCCATTTTTGGGTGGAATATTTCTTTAAGATCTCACCAATTAGAGAAAACCTAACCGTGTAAACAATATTTGGCTACAGATGTCATTAAAGTCTGATGTTTATGATCTAATGCCTTGCTTGTGTTCATATGCCATATCTGATTTATGGTTTTCATTGAGTCTCTCTGTCTCTGTCTCTGCTGTAGTTATATAACTACCGCTGCACCGTCTGATCTCGATCACACTTTATTTCCAGAGTTTCATCGCTTTCTCTTCTGTTTCTTAGTTGCTCCATCTGTCTCTGATTCTCCTCATTTTCTGTATCGGATCCATATTAAACCATTGCACAGCAATTTATCAAAATGGCTTTACTCTGTCAAAATCAATCAACTTGTGGTGAAATTCAAAGCATAAAATTAACAAACCTATTTTCATTTTTCCAAAAAGTTCCAAAAGTCATCTTTTTATATACAGCATCTACTGATAATGTTCCTTTACAGGAAAATACATTGGTGGACCATGGCATTAGAAGCAGTAACATTGATATATGGGTCCTTCCATGTCAAAACAACCAAATTATGCAATTCTTTCGATAGAGGGAATCAAGATACATTTCTAGTTTCAATATTATTTATTCTTCAGACATTCCTTTTTAACTGCAATAAGTTTCAGCTGTGTGCAAAGTGAACCACATTTGGTTTTTGATCACTGAAAATGCATAAAATTCAACAATTTGAACATGGAGCTGATTTAAGATCCCCATATCCATGCAACTGAACTATATAGGGCCTTGAAAATAAGGATTTCAAAAGGAAAGTTTATTAAGAATGAGAATCTAGAAGGATATTAAGATATTTTAAATACTTTTAGAGTTACAGGCATGCAAACTTTGGAAAAGGAGTATTTATGGCACTCAGGTAAACACGAGATCCACTTCTAGTTTCAACATTATTTGTTCTTCAGATATTCCTTTTTAAAAGAAAAAGTATCAGCTGTATGCAAAGTGACTCGCATTTGATTTTTGACCATTGAAAATGTGTACAATTTACCAATTTACTCATGGAGCCGCATTGAGATCTCCATATCTCAGGGATTGAACCATCAAGGCCCTTTTAAAATGAAGATTCACAAAGGAAAGTTAGTTAAGAACCAGAATATAAAAGAATATTAAGATATATTTAATACTTCTTGACTTACAAGCATGCAAACTTGAGGCAGAAAACACAAGAAGTGCTTTTTTGCCATTTTTGAACTGTCACCGTTGGCATATAATGAAACAAAGACTGCTAAAGTCGACAGATTTTACTAATAAACCTACCAATCTCTGTGTAAAAATAAAATAATAATGCTGCCATATTTCTAAAGTCATTGTTACACCCCTCTAATTTGGCTTCAAATCGCAGGTGAAAATTGGTCATTTTGACCCCCGTCTACAAAATAGTGGATTACTCGATAAATATACATCTGTGACATTTAATATTTTGGCTTTTATCATTATTGTTGTTTGTCTTTCTACAGAAAAAATATTAAAAAATCATTATAACATGATACTGATAGATTACCACATTCATGTACTATGGTATTTACTTCGAAATGTGGTATTGGATGTCTATAGACTACAGAACATGTTTTTTCCATTCCATTGAGCTACTTTCCCATTGTTTTTCTATATAAACATGCTAGACGGACACGTATGAACGATGTGCTCAAGTTAAAATCAGTTCAGCTTCTTGATACCTTGCATTTTTCCCTATTCCACTGCCCCATCTTGCATTTTTCAAAGCAAAAACACATTCTATTGTGTGAACTAGCCCCTACAGACACAGCGAGACAGACACACTCGTGGCTGTATACGGGATGATTTTGGCAGTAGTATAGAAAGCTCTTGTGTTTGGTCGGTGGCCAGGACGTGCTGAGGTAAGCTGGGCAGGCCACATCGCTCTGTGTTTCACACCCTTCTGGAAACCTGCACAGACAACTCAAGCAGAAAGAGCTAATTTAGGAGCCACACGCTTATCTAAGCTTGAAAGGAGGGCTGACTGTGAGAGAGATAAAGTGAGGGAAAATGGGAGGAGAATTGGTGTAAGAAAGAGGTTTACAAAAGGATTACACAGTGATGTGCTCATGTGCAGTATTTAGAGTTTTCTTTTTTTCTTTTTCAATCAATATGTCAATAGCTTATGTTAACCTGATGAATCATTGTCCTCAACTTCATTGTGATAAATTTATAATCTCATTCTGCTTTTCTACCTAATTACCCCTGTTCCTGTTTTCTCTTTTCTTTTAGGTATCCAACGTCCTCCATTTGCGCCTGCTGGTATATGTGCCATTAACCAAACCCCAGTGTGGAATCAAACCATCTCCTGGACCTGAAGGCAAAGTGGAGATCAGATTCCTTACATCACAAATCCAGTTCTTATTCCCCTCTTGGGTACTACAAATGGACAGGAAAAATCCACCCTGCATTATACAACAGGAAGTAGTAATGCCTATAGCAGATGAAATGGACAGAAACTGTTATGATACTGAGAAATATGTTATATTCAATTCCTTTTTGTTTTTCAGTGCTTTAATCCCTCTGAGACTCTGAATATGGACCTTTGAGAGGTATCCGGCAGCCTTTCTTTTTTTCTGGTTTGGATGCTTATTTGATACCTCAGCGGCATAAACTCAAGCCTGTTGGGTATTTTAGAAGTGGGTTATGTAATCGTCTTTTTAGACGCCAAACCCCAGAGAACTCAGAGAAGGAGAAAACCTCATCAGCTAGTGCTGTGAGTGGGTTTGTCGGCCCTTTTGGGCCTAAACCCAATTTTTTTTTTTTTTTTTTTTTTTTTAAGGCCGTTTGGCACCCAGGAATGATCTCTGAAGACTTTGAATATGGACTTTTGAAAGATCTTTCAGTTGAGTTTTGGAGGCCCAGCAAACCCGCAATCTTCTGGATTGGATGTGTTTAAGATATCTTGAAACCCAAGATTGTTATGAATTTTGGAAGTCAAATTTATATACTCATCATTTTAGATGCCACTGCCGCTTACAAAGAACTTAAGGAAGGAGAAAACCTCCACTGACTAGGACCTTTTGGTTCTTATTGGGCATGAACCCATATATAACCTGGTTTTAAGGCCATTTACCACCCAGGAACCATCTCTGTATGACTTCCACCATTCCTCAAAGACTTTGAAAATGAACTCTTGAGAGATCTGACTCGCATTAGATGCTCTTTGAGTTTTGGAGGCCCAGCAAACCCTCAATCTTTTGGATTAAATGTGCTTAAAATACCTTGAGGTCATAAACCCAAGATTGTTATGAATTTCTGAAGTCAAATTAATATACTCATCATATTAGATGCCACCACCATTTACAGAGAACTTAAGGAAGAGGAAAACTTCAGCCAACTAGGGCTTCTTGAGCCCAATCCCAACCCCTTTCCCCCCTTTTTGGCCATTTGGCTCCTATTTCTTACCTCCATCTCATCCCGACCTCCACCATTCGCCCCTCGCTGGCCACGGCAGTCCTCCCTCCCCGTTCCCGCCCCCACCCTCCCCCTTCTCATCACCCAACCCCTTCTCATCACCCAACCCCTTCCCCACACCACACTTCTCACCCCTCCACCCAAGTCACCATGGCAACCGGCACAACCACCACCGCCCGTGAACATCTCCTAGTGGTGCGGAGGCGCACCCCGCACATGCGCTACACGCTGAGCCCGGAAAACCTCCGCAGCCTTTCATCACAGGGTGGTTCTGGGAATGCGGGGAGCTCTAGAGGAGGAGCTGCTGAACCGATGGGCCTGCAGCGGGCCAACAGTGACACCGACTTGGTGACGTCGGATAGCCGTTCCTCCTTAACAGCCTCTACGTACCAGTTCACACTCGGGCGGGGGCAAAACCTGGTCATCTCTTGGGACATCAAGGAGGAGGTGGATGCCACTGATTGGATTGGGCTGTACCATATCGGTAAGATGTTTTGGGGTGTGGGGAAACTCTCTATTGAAAAATTATGAAATATATTACTTTTTTGGAAGGTAAACTTATGTTTACTTACTGTTTTATTTGCATTCATTTTATCACAGTATCACAGGCTCTTTAACAGTAGTGAAAAAATACTTGCAGCTAATAATGTTACAATGCATTATTCCTTTTGCCGTTAACAGAAATGCAGAAAATAATAAACACTTCCCCCATTCAATCATTTTAGCTCACGGCATTGGTTGAACTAATGTTGTTACGCTCAAACAAGCAGATTGCAATGCCATTTGGTGCCAATAGAAGTGCAGAAATTGCAGCAGCTTCGAAACTAAAGTGAGGTGGAGAAGGGTTTGTCTCCTTAAAATAGTATAGGCCTAATTTTCCATGCAGAGAATATAGCCTGTAGACATTGTGATTGTAGTTTGGACAGTTTTGTTAATTCTGTTTCAAAAGAGACCTTGTTTTGACACCTTGCACCATTTCTTTGTGTAGACTGGATGTCATGTAGGCCAACAAGAATACATATAGTGTACTAAAGTCAACATGAAGTGTTGTTTGCAACATTTTACTTCTATAATCTGAAGTATTTCTGACTGAAACCAAGCACCAAGGCAGTAAATTGTGCTAATTTTGATTGTATGAATAGATCACATTATATAATTTGTAATGTGTTATCCCCAATTTTGGCTTTGAATATCCAAAAGGGACATAGTCTGTTCTCTAGATGATCTTTGATTATTGTTATGGAGTTTTATTAATGTTTTGCAGGTTCATTCAAAGTTTTTCTTCATCATTTAATATGTTTGCTACTAGTTTTTTTTTCCATTAGGGGTTTATTTTTATCTGGTAACTTAAAGGTCAGATTTGTCATATGTTTTGACAGTCATATGAAGAGGGTTTGGAAATAGCTGAGATAGAAAAAACATTTCTGGTCTGAAAAGATGGTCCCATTCTTTCTGTTACCGCTCCATTGAGCTGGATATGGACAGGCTATAACCCAGAGGTGGGTGGTATGACTAAACTCTTATTTGGTTTATATGAGTAATTTTATATTATATTAATGGTAAAGTATAATGCAATATTTCAACCCCAGTTTATATGTATTTTTTACAAAAGCATTTTACATAAGCATGCATTAATGCATATTTATTGATAATAAAATAAAGTAAATATTTAACATCAGAATGCTACTTCATATAAATTGATTGACTTTTTTGCTTTATTTGGATTTTATTTATTTTATGTATGCAAACCAAAATTTAAGTTTATGTAAATGTAAACATCGTATCTATACCTGATGTAAGAGGTGATGCTCGCCAAAATCATCAAAATTAATTGTTCATTTAGTTTTTTTTCCCTGACTGACAACCAATACTCGTTATCCAATCATTAACTGTTAACTGACAAGATTGTTTAATTAGAATTAAATTAAATTGAATTAGAATAAATTTGTCTGTGACCCATTAAAAATACCAAAATTACATTCGCAAACAGCAGCATAAACAACAGACATGAGGATTTACACATCGTCACATGACGCACATGCAGCGCTTCTGTGAACACAGAAAAAAGAATAAAATTACATATAGGCCTATAAGTGAAACTATATATGCTGAGACTATATGTTCTGTTCATTTTTGTGACACGCTCCAAAAACAAGTTCACGGAAAGAAAACCGAGACGGCAGAAAGCGGCATCCTGTTTGTTTTCTTTATTTTACAAAAGTAAGTGTGAGTGTACACAAATAAAAGCAAACTCTTTACAGTTTTGAATGTTGGCTTACTTTTATCAGTATGACAATAAATGACAGAGTATTTTAAATTGTTTCTGTTGTTATAAGGAAAAAATTCAAGTGATCGCGCAGGCGCCCCCACACACTGACACATAGCATATCAGTTCTAGCATTGCTAACTCGGCATCTGTGCCATTCAGCATGACTACCGTTAAATTTAAAGGATTTGTTGTGGAGTAAGGGGATCTAAAATAGCCTATAGCTATGTTTAGAAAGGAGTTCTTCACCAGTATTTTACACCATTTCTGAATATAGGCCTAATAATAAAATGCGACCTATACGTGACTTTTTTTTTTCTCTCTCAAAAACACAATTTTATATCTAGCGTATTTTTTAACCATGCTGCAAACATTTTAAAATTTCTTGAAAAATTACTTGAATTACTTTTTATGTCATTTAACTGATACTATTATTCGGACAAAATTCTTACTGTTGGTCGGTTAGCAGTTAACCAGTTAGTTATGAGCATCTCTACTCCCATTATAATCAGCAAAGCTTTGTTATAAGTAATAAAGCAGAAGCCAGACATTTGCATAGAATTGCTTAGTAAATACAGAAGACTACCAGTGAATAAACACATGAAAACAGATGAACTGCTGACTCTGTTATTCACTGGCTTAATTGCACCACGTCATTAGCTACATTTTATCTTGTCTTCTCCTCTGCACTTGCACTGATGATTGAATCTAATTACTCAGCATTATTGCGGATGCTTTTGAGAGCCCATAACCGCCGTAGTTTTGATTTGTAGAGGAGAGGTGGGAGGATTAGCAAAGTGTGTCCCATGAGATACCAACCAACCATGAACAAGCTCAACCCACCAGTATCCCTAGATACAGACTAGAAGAGCAACTGCAATACAATTAACCATTCACTGACTTGCACTATTCACACATTTGTTATGTTCAGAGACATTATTCCACTATCATTTCAGGGTAGTTGCAGGTAAAGTGGACACATTTGATATTTCCTTTCCCCACTGTATAGTGTAGTGATGGTTAGCTATTTAAAAATCTTTAATTAAATGAAATGGTTTTGTTTGAGGTGCAAATCCAATTGGAATAATATTCTTAAAGGGGACCTAAAATGCCCCTTTTACAAGATGTCTCTGGTGTCCCAAGCATGTGTCTGTGAAGTTTCAGCTCAAAATACCCCACAGATCATTTATTATAGCTTGTCAAATTTGCCCCTATTTGGGTGTGAGCAAAACAAGCCATTTTTGTGTGTGTCCCTTTAAATGCAAATGAGCTGCTGCTCCTTTAACAGCTCAACAACAACAAAGCTGGAGAATCTCACGCAGCCAAAATGAGGATTGTCAGTAACGGTGTTCAGCCTTACATTGTTCAAACCGGAGTCGACACTGATGGAGAGACTCAGAAGAAGTTACAACTTTTAGAGTGAAACTGGACGTTTTTGAATGGTTAGTGGATACATTTATGTAGTTGCTGTGGAGTTGATTCAACTCATCCACTAGCATGTGCCATCATGTTCATCTTTTGTGCAAATCCAGCGTTGAATTGATCCTTGTTTGATGTAAATGACGGTATGGCAACGACACTCTCCTACAACAACTCTTCCTCTTCTCTAAAGCAGCCCAACATGGCCTCACCCCCTTTGTTGTGTGTTCTTGGGGGCGGGGTTTATGTAAATTTTGGGGTTTGTGTTGTCACCAATCCAGGAAGAAACTTGTTGTAGTCCATACCAGCTGTTTGTTGTAGTCCTTAAAAAGCGATTTCTGTAAAAGTAAAGATCTCCCTTTGCATTGAACTTTGTGCATTGTAACTTTGCAGATGTTGTTTAATGCTTTTAAATGGCAAACAGCCATAAACAAAGTTGTCGACTTAACATGGAAAACACCTCCAACACTTGCAACCATTTCCGTTATGTTTGTAATGTAAACTAGTGAATTTAAACTTCATAAAAAAAACTCAGCTAAAGAAAAGCATTAGCTTGAATCATATATATCAAGATTGCTTCAGAAATACAATCTCTATAGATTTGGCTTCTTGGAAGTGGGTATTTAGAGGTGCAAGCTACGGTAATGATACCTTGAGTTGTGCAGCTCGGTGTACTATTACTTTTCTGTGATCTGTCTTTCTCTTTGCAAATGAAAAAACAGGCCGAAAAGTACTTTAGATGGACCTAGATTATCTAGGGATCGAATATTGATATCATAAAACCCCTCAAGCTCCCACAAAATCATATATTTTTTACCAATATGTGAGTAATGATTATAATATTTAATGATGTAGTTCACATAAAACCTTGCTTTTCGTTTGCTTATTCTTAAAGATAGATGCATATTATATACAGTAAACAAGATTCTGCTGGTATGAGCACAGGATTCAGGGTCAGTGAAAGCCGATCCCTCACTCTACTAAAGTCATCTTCATGAGGCCATCGATCAGGACGGGGGAATTCCTCTGTGGCCTGTCCCAGAGGAAGGCCTCTGCTCAGGGATTGTTCCCTCCATCGATCCACTCAGATCCTCTGGAGTTTCATTCTTACTCTCATTATCCCCATGGGAGTGACCTGATTTATGACCTGTGCTACACACAAACAGAACAACTGCCTTAATATGACCAGTTTGATTTGGTTCATTTTATTGGTAATACTTTATATTGATGGTCCATTTTAGACACTACTTTGCAATTATATGTCATCTAGCAGTCATTAGAGTATTGGTAGACAGTCTGCTTAATATCTGCTAACACTTTCCACTTATTTTGATGCTCCTCAACAGACATTCTACTGACTATAAGTGACTCTGCAAGTATATGTCAAATTATTCTACTAACCTGAATCTAACCTAAGTCTACTAATACTCTAATGAGAGTTAGTTGACATGTAGTTACTTATAGTAAGTAGAATGTCTAAAATGGACCATCGAAATTAAAGTGTAACCATTTTATTTATTTTAAAACAATAATTATAATATTAATATCATTAATTTTATATGTATGACTCATTCTAATGTTCTGCATTACGTTTGAATGCATTCAGTCATTCCGATAAAAGATTTAATCCATCAAAAAATCAATACCAACAACACATTTATGGTCACATCTCAGCCCAAAATCAAAAGAAAGAAACGCTAAATTATATTTTCCATAAAGAAATTGTTTTTTTTTTTTTGTTTTTTTTTTTTGCATTAATTAAGCACATTTTCTTCACTTTTACTTAATTGTACTAAAATTAAAAGAGGTAAATAAATGTCAATACAAAGTAAATCTCTTTATACATCATTAAAAATTAAATATCATGATAATATATGTTTTTCTGCCTTTTTATGCTGGTTTAAATAATTGAAAGAAACGTTTGTTAATTTTTTCATTATAATTTGAGTATAATGGGGATTACAAAAAACTTCCATCATGAAACATCTTGGCACATTATGTTAAAGATCATTTGTGGGCGAAATATGCTCAATTATCATGAAAATGTCATGAAAAAGAATCATAATGGTGTTAAAACATTTAGTTTTCCTCATGAAAAATATTATTTCATATTTTAAAAAATGTCTTTTTTTATTTTGGTATGAAATGTTACCTGGAAAATGCTTCAGGATCCACCCATAAATAAATCAGTGGATGAGAAGGTCAATTTAACACTTTCTGATAAACAAGTTATTTGCTATTTCTCTTCTTGTAATGTCAAATTAGTTACCTTTTAAAGGGGTCATGAACTGCGTTGTTTTATTGTTTTTTTATAATGTTTCCTGGGGGGCACTTATAATGTTAAGCTTTTTACATCCAAAATTGTCATAATTTATAAATAAAAGGCATTTTTCTTACCCTGATTTTAGTCCTCTGATTTGAACGCTCTGTTTTAAGGGGCGTGTCTGCTGAGAGACTTCAGTGTAAACGCCCACTGCTGTGATTGGCTGACATCTTTCCATTTGAAATAGCCAAGTATTACTCTCTCTTTTAGCGTGTTTTTACTATTACAGCTCTCAAGGTTAACTAATCGTGAAAAGTGTTGCATTATATTCAGATCTGCGGCGTTATATTTAGATGGTGGCATGAAAGGTTGCAGAGATGAACACTGTGCAGCCGATCACAGACATGTTGTTGAGCGCATGAAAGCAGTGATCTCGTCATTGCAACTCAATTTCTGCACACTAACAAATGCTTTCATCTTCACTAAAAGAGCAAACGTGATATAACTGAGAGACTCGTTGAATTAAATGGGAGTTTTGCACGTCAGTCACGATAAACTTGCACGGTTTGATTGACAGCTTCAGTGCGCGCTGCTCCAATGATTGCAAAGGGAGCTTTCTTTGATCGCTTTCTTTGTATAATTTAATCACCATTAAATAACAATTATTTTCATCCTACTAAGAGACACAACGCAAGTTGACGTTTAGTCACGGGTTTTTGATTTTACTGACAAAGAACATCTGACTGTACTAGGGGTGTGCAGAAATAGTCGAATATTCGACCTGTAATTAATATTCGAAAAATAAAAATACTATTCGAATTTTACTATGTTGCTTTTGCTGGCCGTAAATGCAGTGAATCCATGATAAATCCTAAGCACTAAAACTCGCAGTTATAACTAAATGCACCGGGTGGCGCTGTGGAGCGTGTTTAACAAGTTCATTTTACGACAGGTAAGTGTAGCTGTAACCCGAATGAGCTGATAAGAACTTATCTGATAGCAAAATGATTTTGAGACATATGCTTTCTTTAAGTTTCGTCGAGGAAGATACATTTACTAACAGAAATCACAAAGTGCTGCTGTTAGAAACTTAGCTTAGCATACCGTTATGTATTTTCGTTGTGTTTCTGCAATGTCTGTTGTGGCTCATTTTCTTACCCGAGCATGTGGATATTATTGTTTTTCTCAACATGAATATGAAAACGGTAACCATACCATATAGCGTTACTGACTCAAGTGTATTATGAACGTTAACTGGCGCTGTCTGCTTTATAAGCGTTTTTCCCGTTTGCGCTTAAATGTTTTTGTTGTTTATATATAGTATATATTTTTTTGTTTGCACATACTGTTTAATGCTTTGAACTATAAGAAAAGCTTAAGATATAACGTAATATGCAATATGCACTTGTTGTTTATTGCCTAATTGTGAGCTTGTTCAGAAATGGTTAAAAAATCTTGAATTTAAAAAAAAATATGAATTTAAAAAAAATAACGTCCTTCTTGTTTAACCTCATTTAAATAAACTAATATTCGAATATTCGTTTTTTGCAAGCCCAAATATTCGAATACAATATTTTGGAAAAATGCCCATCCCTAGACTGTACATGAATCATTACATATCAGATCAGGCATTAGAATTAACACAGTTACTTACATGTTGTCGCATTACTGTCGAGTCCAGGCACTGCGCAATATTTTGTAATCCTCAGTGCCATGTTTAATGCTCGGTTTAGCACCACATAGGCCTATGTTACTTAGCCTACCTATTCTATTGCATGTCATGCACGAATTGGTGGGCGGGGCTAAACAGGTAGTGATTAAGTAGGCGTTGATCTTCTTCTGCGGAGGCGGTGCTTGCGGCCCTTTGACGTCATAGATCCCCACTTTGAAAAAACCTGCCGTTTGCTGGGTCTGGTGTCAATAAAAACTTTTATTGGACTAACAAGGAAGTTTTCAGCTCTGAAACTTACAGGATATTCTTATAGTATGATGACCTCTTATATGTCAAAAGCTCAAGGAAAATTTGATTTCTCAGTTCATCACCCCTTTAACACATTAAACATTGTATTAAACTTATTTACTTCTCTTAATTTTGATCACTCGAATATATCTTGATTTTACAGTAAGGCATTTAGCTGTTTTTTTCCGAGAAATGGGATGATGCAAGGCTCTGCTGCAATGGAGTCAGAGATGATTGATTTTTAGGTGACACGGTCGGGTGAATTGTGGCTCCTTGTAGGCATTCAGTAACAGAGGCCCAGTGTCAGCGCTGTGATATAGTTTCAGATGAGCTGCTGTAGATCACAGTAGACAAGGCTGGTCTGTTCACTGAGGATCTGACAGAATGAACAGTGTCCTAAAATTACTGATCACGGGCTGTAAACACTTCTTCAGAGGAAACTCACTTCTGAATGTCCGATTCTTGTTCATGAATTCATTTATGATTGTTTGCAACTGGAAAGATTTGAGTCACATGTTCGCTGTCTGTCTTAATAAGACCTAATTCCACCTAAATCAGGCTGATTGCTTAATTGGGTGTTTTGTCATTAGATGTTATCCACTCTTTTGTTCAGAGACAGTTTGTCCTGAATCAGAGGGCAGAAAGGAGAAAAAGATTGTGTCACAGAGAGGTAATCAGCAGTGGGTCATTGGGTCTCTGGTTTATGTGGCTGTATTGATTAGACAAGCTCAGACTGGAAATTGAAGCTAATGTGCTCATGGACTCGGTTTACCCACAATGCCTGTCTGCTCTGAATCACTGCCAATCACTTCATTAGTGCCCTCTTTTTACTTTGCCAATAGATACTGGACTTGTAATGGAGATTAATCATTCTGCATTGTCCCACAGCTGATTACAATTTGTATTTTAAATCATTTTTTGTATTAAAATAAATTTGTATATGTAGATTGATATATTTTTATATATATTTGATATGATTATATAGATTATATAGAGATTATAAATTCATATATATGAATTTACTATCTCTATATAATCATATAAATTATATATAAACATTTAATTTCTTTTTTAAATAATTAGCATTCTAAAAGTTATATTAATAAATATAAATAAATTATTAATAATCTTAATACTAAAATACATACACATATAATTAATATTATTAACACAATATATACATTTTTGCATTATAAATGTTATTTATATATGTTATTATATTTTATTAAATTAACAATATTATTTATAAAATTATAATTTATAATAACACTGTATTTTAGCACTGTAAATATTATTCATTTAATTTGTAAATAAATATCTTTTTTTAAATAATTGATTTATATATTACTTAATAAATATAAATAAATAAATTAATAATCTTATTTTTTTCCACATTATTAATTTGATAATACATATATTCTTAATATAAATTATAAATTATAATATTATTTATATATATATATATATAATGTGTGTAATCATATATACATTATGTTTTTATAAAAATAATAAATATATATATATATATATATATATATATATATATATATATATATATATATATATATATATATATATATATATATATATATATATATATATATATATATATAATAAGTAATAATATATATATATATATATAATAATTAATAATATATATATAAAACAACAACATTGCCTGGCCTCTTTTAGCTGTCGAAGTTGTCATTGTGTAAATACAGTACTTTTATGGCGTATTTGTGCTTGAGTATGCTGTATTTGCTGTATTATGCATCATGCATGAAAGGGTATTAAGCTGTATTACTGTTCTCTGTATGGAGTAAGATCTGTGAGAGAGGCAAGCAGATGGGAGCTGGTAGGAGGCTTGTTTGATCAGGGGGGCATGTTGAGTTGAGGAGCTAAAGAGCAGGAAACACCAAGTAAGAACATGGTTCCTTACCTTCAGGACAAACACTTTACCATTTATTTGTTCTCAAGACCCTTAGAAAAGACGTTAAGCTCTGGAGAGAATGTGCCTGAGGTGTGGCGGCTTCATGGCACAATCGATCAGCCAACCCTACGTGTTTCACAGCTGTGCGAGCTTCATTTATGTATAAAGCAAATATTTACACGTTTTTGTGCCGACACAGATGAGACGTGTCCCGCTAATGTTTGGGATTCGAAGAACCGCGGGGTGAACGGCACTCAGAGGGGGCAGATCGTCTGGAGGCTTGAGGCCGGACCGTACTTCATGGAGCGTAAGTGAGAGTGTTGAAAAATGATTTAAGTTTACAAGTTTACTGGCATCAAGTGTTTGGTATACTACAATTCAAAAGTTCGAGGTCAGGATATAATATTAGCATATCATATATAATATTCTTGAGCAGCAAATCATCATATTAGAATGATTTCTGAAGGGTCATGTGACACTGAAGACTGGAGTAATGATGCTGAAAATTCAGCTTTGATCACAGCAATAAATTACATTTTAAAATATATTTAAACTAAATTGTTCACAATATTACAATATTTCACAATATTACTGTTTTTTACTGTGTTTTTTATCAAAAAAATGCAGACTTGGTGAGCAGGAAACTAAAAATATATTATAGATTAGTGGAACTTTTGAACGGTAGTGTAGAAACTTATATATAAAGTTTAATAGCAAACTAACTGGATATGTGAGAGCAAAAATGCATATTGTTAATTGTTAATTGTAATTAACAATATTAAAGGTGCCCACGAACGTTTGTAATATAAGTCTAAGGTGTCTCCTGAATGTGTCTGTGAAGTTTCAGCACAAAATACCACATAGATTTTTTTAAATTATTTTTTTTAACTGCCTATTTTGGGGCACCATTAACTATGCACTGATTTCACTCGACGCCACCCCTTTAAGACGTGAGCTTCCTGCCACACGAGCTGTTGACTATATTACAGTGCATTTACAAAGTTCACACAGCTAATATAACCCTCAAATGGATCTTTACAAGATGTTCGTCATGCATGCTTCAGATCATGTGAGTAAAGTATTTATTTTGATGTTAAAAGTTTTATTCAGAGTGAATTTGAGGCTGGGCTCCGTGGCTAACGGCTAATGCTACACTGTTGGAGAGATTTATAAAGAATGAAGTTGTGTTTATGAATTATACAGACTGCAAGTGTTTAAAAAATGAAAATAACGACAGTCTTGTCTCCGTGAATACAGTAAGAAACAATGGTAACTTTAACCGCATTTAACAGTACATTAACAACATGCTAACGAAACATTTAGAAAGACAATTTACAAATATCACTAAAAATATCATGATATCATGGATCATGTCAGTTATTATTGCTCCATCTGCCATTTTTCGCTGTTGTTCTTGCTTACCTAGTCTGATGATTCGGCTGTGTGCAGATCCAGACGTTAACTGGCTGCCCTTGTGTAATGCCTTTGATAAATGTTGGGAACGTGGGCTGGCATTATGCAAATATTGGGGCGTACACCCCGACTGTTACGTAACAGTCAGTGTTATGTTGAGATTCGCCTGTTCTTCTGAGGTCTTTTAAACAAATGAGATTTATATAAGAAGGAAACAATGGAGTTTGAGACTCACTGTATGTCCTTTCCATGTACTGAACTCTTGTTATTCAACTATGCCAAGGTAAATTCAATTTTTGAGTCAAGGGCACCTTTAACTATTTTAAAAAAGTATCATTTATATTAATTCTATATAATTTTAGCATTATAAATATTATTAATTTAATTTATAATGAATTTTATTAATATGTATATTATTAATTCCTGGGCTGTCACAGTTGTCAGTCTGTAAATAAATAATAATCTTTTTTAAATAATTAATATTCAAAAAAATAGATTTATATACTACGTAATAAATACAATAAATAAATATTAATAATTTAATAATGCATATATATATAAGTTTTAAAAAGTTATATATATATATATATATATATATATAAAAAATGTGTAATATATAGTGCTTTACATGCTTTACATGTTGGTCAGACAAACCTGTATACACTCTAAATGCTGGGTTAAAACAACCCATGTTGGGTTAAATATGAACAAACTCAGGGTTTGTTTTGACCAGTGGTTGGGTTAAATGTTTGCCCAACCTGCTAAGTAGTTTTATTTAACTCAACTATTTTTTAAAAATGACTATACTGTAAAGTAGTTGAGTTGGGTTGTTTTTAACCCAGCTTCTTTTAGAGTGATTATTTCTATATTTATTGTGTTGAATTTCTGTGATGTTTAGGAGCAAGTAAAGCTGAAATCAGATGTAAATTTACATTTGAGAGAGAAGCTAAATATACAGATATCCTGTTCACTTAGCACTAAATGTCTCTTACAAAATATTTTAAAGATTAGATGCCATAAATCTCATAAACTTTGGCAAAATTTCTTTTTTGAAACGCTCAGTGTTGCAGCCTGGGAACATGAAAACACTTTGTTTCTCAGCAGAGAAACAATAAATCCTCTGTATACTAATTCCTGGGAATTGCATAAGCCAGCCAATCAGATTACAGCTTGCCCTTTTGAGAAAGCTCATTTTTGTGTGCATTATGGATCAGACGGTCTGTGACCTGAGGCTGAAACAATGATTAAATAAGATATTATGTGAGAATAAGAATGGTGATACTGTAAGTGCTGTTTATATTTCAGATGTTTGAGCTCTCAGAAACATGATCTTGTGTTTATATTTCTCAGCTGAGACCAAAATCTGTTTCAAATATTACCATGGAGTGAGTGGAGCGCTGAGGGCCACAACCCCCTGCATCACTGTCAGCAACCCTGGAGTCACAGTAAGTGTCTGACTTAAAAGTATTGAGTTGCTGGCTTCAGATGGGGCTGCAAACATGCTCCTGTTGATCTTTGTCAATCTTTGAATTGTGGTTGAAAACAGAGTTGAGTATTTTCTCCCATAATCAGGGCTTGACATTAGCTTTTTTGCTCACCAGCCACAATTTTGACATTGATACAATGGGGAAAAACTGCTATAAAGATATTTTTAATATCATCTCATAAATTGGCAGCTGCTTTATTAGGCTGCTGTCACTTTAACCCTCAAAAACTGAGACGGCCAAAAAGAACTATCATTCTAAAATGTTTAATAACTTCTGAACCGCTAATCCAATCTGTATGCTTTAAAATGTACCATAGATAGGAGATTCTTGGCTTTTTCTGACATTCATAGGCTCCGTAGTAAGACTGGTTACGTCATCAAAATCTGCAGCATTGATTCGTCAAGGCAGTGCATGTGGTTTGATCCTCTAAGCCAAACAGGAACGATTGTTGATGCCTAGTCCCACCTCCTATGCCCAGATTGGTTCAAACCATCATCATCATCTCAACATAGGTTGTGGTCAGTTGAACCATGATACTATCATGTTTCTTTGGAAGTATGAATAAGTGCAAAGTGAAAGTATTTGCTTGTAACTGCGTGTATAAAAACAAACACAAAAATAACAGATTTGAATGAGAACACATGTTACAAAGCATGACTT